>NC_134530.1:302719443-302961943 GCF_050624435.1 Tenrec ecaudatus | reverse complement strand
CCACCATCCACCCTCTCTACTGGATTTCTGACGTCTGCTGTCTAACTCTATGCCCGCACGTGAGAACGAGGTTAGGTGCTGCTGACGACCACGGTGCTGGCCGGCGTCCCTGTCCTGTGTCCCCGTCCCGGCCGAGCTGGCCGCTGCACTGCTGTCTGTGTAATGTCTCCTGTATGTCATGTGGTTGTGTCCTCAGTGTCTGAAGAGAGCCCCTGTGCCGGGGAATGTGGAGTCCTCCTGTCCCAAGATCCTTCCGCCAAACCAGTCCTGCTACTGCCCCCCAAAAAACCTGCTGCTTTCTCTGGAGACCATGAGGAGACCCCAGTGAAGCAGCTGTCCCTTCTCAAGCAACCCCCCGCCCTGCCTCCCAAACCCATTGCCAGGATTGTCAACCACTTAACAGGTGAGTCTCAGGGCAGAGGGCTCGGGACCCTCCTTCCCTTCAACGGATGACCCTTGCTTCACTTCTCTTTGATCGGAACGAGCCACGGTGGCTTTGGGGTGCTGGGCTGCTTCTGTGTGTGTCCCAATACACGCATTTGTCGTGTGGGTTTGTAAGGTTTGTGTCCATCTAGAAGCCACACACACACACACACACACACACACACACACGGTCGTCCCATGCTAAGGGCCTTCCACGGCGTGTATCTGTGAGTATGTGCATTTATATTTCTGTGACTAATAGAGTGCTATTTGCCCATGTACGTGAATTGCAATTAACTTCAACATCTTGGCACAGATAAAGAGAAACACCTTGTAGCTTTCAATGAGTTGGTCGGGGCTTTATTTATTTTTTGGTCTTGAACTTATTCATCTAAAGCCAGTATGTTGCTTCCATTGATATTCATTTTGGTGTGTTTCTTCTCTTAAAAACAAAAACAGGTACCTGCAGAGCATTGTGGGAAATCTTTAAAAAGTATTAAAAAAGGAACATTGACCGACCTAATGATTTTTAAATGTATTCTTAATGTGTTACTTAATGAGTGGACCCTCAATGATGAAGTAGGACCTGGATTAAAATTATATTTAGCTATACATGTACAGGGGAGAGAGATGAGGCTTTCTACTCCCCTGAAGAGTTATGATCGCAGAAGCGCCCAGAGGTAGTTCCACTCTGTCCTCTGGGGTTGCTATGAGTCAGAGTGGACTCGATGGCAGTGAGTTTGGGATGCAGGAGCGTGCGGGGCCAGGGTGGTGGAATGGGCTGCCCATTGCACTGCGAAGCACAGGGTCAGCGGTTCCAGCCTACCAGTGTCTCTGTGAGGGGAAGATGAGGCTGTCAGCTCCCGAAGGATTTAAAAGTCTCGAAAACACACAGGGGCAGTTCTCCCATGCCCTATGGGGTCACTATGATTTGAATCAATTTGATGGCACTGTGTTTGTGTTTGCATACTTTGGGTTAGGAACCTAACGTCACTGCGTGATCTAAGCGTGTAGTATAATCAGAGATTCCAAGATTTATGAGGGTTAGTTCTTCGGCTTTAATAGCAGTTCCACTTGACACCCATCACCTGCCTCTTCGCACTGTGCTCGGTGTTTTTTGTCAGCAGTAGACAGGTAGGCCCTGCTTTGCCTCCCTTCAGGTGATGTCCCCCTGCATGCAACTGCGACGCTATTGTTTTGTTTGCTGTTAAGGGGAAGCAACTTAGATACTAATGTGCTTAGTCTTTCCTTCTAAGGGATTTAAAGCCTCCAAGCCCCCCTTCCACCCCCACCCTGGGGAACAAGCAGCGCCTGGGACTCTAGGCCATATCCCCATCCCAGTTCCCATAGCACCTCCTCCTATTTCTCTCCCTGGCTTCATTCACCAACTCCCCTCCACCAGCACCCGCCCCCAGTCACCCCTGCTCTCAGGGCAGGGCAGCACCTGCCATGGCTCTTCCGCTCCTGCGAGGTGCAGGCAATGCCAACTGGACCATGGTGCTCATGGGCTCCTGGTAAGGAGGCAGTGCCAAAGGGCAGCAGCAGCCACAGCACACACAGCTCCTGCAGCCACACACACACACACACACACTCAAAGTCATCACAAAGTCCCAGTCTGGCTACCAACGAAACCCCAGCCCAGCTCAGTCACACACCTGGCAAGACCAGCCTCTTGAAGTCCATGGAGTCAGGACTCAGCTCTCAGACTTTGTGCACTGTGTTCCCACCAGGTTTTAACATCATAGGCTGCTCATTTTCCTATGGATTAGATGGAGTGTGTGTGTGTATGTGTGTGGGGGGGCGGGGGAGTGATTCACACCATGTCCAAATCTCGAATAACATCTTGTTTCACAGAAAACACCCTGGAAGTTAAGGAACACACACCCGTATCATTGGCCTCCGTAGCATTTCGTAAAGTGGAATGAGGGTGGAGGTAGGGAAGAATGTTCACCTTACACATAGAAAGCTGAGCTTCAGGAGAAGTAGATGTCTTTTCTAAGACTGCCTGGAATTCACACCAGTGCCAAGATGAGATGCAGGGTGTCCCAGCTTCTGGTTCTGTGACTGCTAGGATCTCTCTCACCTGGACCTAGTTTCATTAGAATCCAATTTGGGGACAGGGTTGTATCAAGCTAATCTATTCATAAACACATCCACTCAAGTCAGACTCTGTGATTTCAAAGAGTAAATTTCAATTTGATGGAACCATTTAATACATTGATAGCATTTTAGTTCAATGCCTAAAATTTAAATTCATAGAAAACCAGAAAGAGGAAAAAATCTTCAAAAATATAATGGCACTATCTATCTTCTTACCCATCCACTCATCCACCCATGTATCCATCTACCTACCCATCCATTCTTCTATATCTGTCTACCAAAAAAAGAGAGAGAGAGAATTATTGTCTATGTTGTCTTATCAAGGAGCTTAGGTGGTGTGGTAGGTGGTCTGTTAGGCTTCTAAACAATTCAAACCCAGAAGCCACTGCATGGGAGAAAATCAGGGCTTTCTACTCCTATAAAGAGTTATAGACTCAAAACAACAGTGCCAGTTCTACTCTGTCCTGTAGGGGAACTGTGAGTCAGAATCGGCTCAACAATGAGTTTGGTTTTGTGGTATATTGTCTTATTGCCTATGAGATATACATGTATATATAACCAAGACAAATACTATACAGAGTAATACTTGCCATTCAGTGCAGTCTGATTAAAAAGGGTGAAAGGAGACGCCTGACCTTGAACTGTCCCCAAAGCATGGGCAGCATTTACAGAGGAGGAAAGAGCATTCAGGACGGCACTCTGCAGATGGCCCTGACTGGCCCGCTCCTCGCAGGGTCTCCTGGCCCCGTTGGATCATGGAAGAATTTAGCTGTGACTATCCAGGCAGTGCAAACTCTTTGGAATGTTGTGAGCAAGAGAATCCTAGAATGACATCTGGCCTTGCACATCTCTCCTGTGTCCCTCTGTGGGATGCGTGAACAGAAGAGGATCGAGGTCCATTCAGAGAAGCCAGGGAGCCAGCCTGGGAGTGTACTGAGGAAACCCTGTTGGATTAGGCAGCGCGATTTGAGTCAGAGAGATTGCTTAGGGGCTGGTCCAGTCATTCCGGACATAGCAGTATCTTCAAAGAGAGTATGGCCCAGTGGATAAGACATTGTAAAAAATGAGTGGACAGAATTCCTTCACTGCCACCACCCATTAATTTACCTCAATCATTAATCTGTAGAAGCAGGCATGCCCTGCAGCTATGAATCCTACAGCTTGGGGGGCCTGGAAGCCATCGAATCTGTTTGCGATATGCAGGGACCAAAGAGGAACTAAATTAGCCCAACCTCTGTGCCTTCCCCAAGCATCCAAAATAATCAGACTCACTGCCAGCAAGTCGATTCTGACTCATAGCAACCCTCTAGGACAGGGCAGAACTGCCCCTGTGGGTTCCCGAGACTAACTCTTTATGGGAGAAGAAATCCTCCCTGTGGGATGGGCTGATGGTGTTCAAACTGCAGCCCAATGAGTAACCACTACATCACCATGGCTCTGTGAGCTCCCCCCCACACTCCCACACCCACAGTACCATTAGAGTATGGGTGTCCCTCAGGCCCACGTAGCATGGGTCGACTGGATTAAAGTGCACGAAGCCCTCGTCATGAATGTCCCTCATAAGTATGGTAAAGACAAGACAGGTCGAGGTGCCAGGAGATTGGTTAGACTGGCTTCATTTCTGTAAGGGAGTCATAATGACTCAGCATTGCCATCAGCCGGCTGCAGTAACCAAGTTCTGTTACTAAGTACTGCAGAGATAGCTGGGCGGTGTCAGAAAGAATTAGGAAACTAAGATTTTGAGATCTGGGTGTGGCCATGACTCAGCAACTGCCCGATGCCCATTGGTGGCGTCCTCGGTGGGTGCAGACAGATACCATGCTGGGCTGTGAACAGAGCGTCCCAGGAGTGCCTCAGAAGAAGGGCCTGGCTGTCTCCTTCTGAAAGTTGGCATCGAAAGCTGTGGGGTGCAGTTTTCTGACACCCAAGTGGGCCCGTGAGTAGGCATCATCAACTCAGTGGCAACTGGTCTTTTAAAGAGAGACTTCTGTTCTTAGCGTGTCCCAATGTTTGTTTTCCTTGTGGACCTTTAAATTTTTTCAAGAAAAACAGGGTGGTGGGAAAGACGGAGGGTTCGTAGCGAGGACAGTGGTGAATGCCCTGGAAGGGTTCTGGAGGAAGCATGACCTTAGAGAAGGGCTTCTTCCAGACTTCGGGTCAGAGAAAGAAATGCAGGGGTCTTCCTGCTTTGGCCCCTGCCTTCTACCTCTCTGGAAAGCCACCTTGAACTTGGAAGACCATTCGCCTTGTAGAAGTTCTCCCGTCTGCAGCCAGTGAGAGAGACGCTCTCTCTCTCCCTCGAGCTCTTGTCCTCCTCCTTCCCATGGTATCATCTTCCCCAACCGGAGCAGGCACGGTGGGGGTCACGGTGCTGGGTTTCCGATCCCCCTCCTCTCTGGAAGCGCAGTGCCCAACAGAGCTGCTTCATAATGATGATGGTCTGGGGGAGGTGGTCCTTACCACGTGTCCCCACGTGGATAGAAGATTGACCCGGGAGAAAAGGGGGATTAAGGCGGACCCACCATCCCCTTCCTTCGTAAGCCTTCCTGGTTGGTTAAACATTGCACATACGGAACCTGGGAGAGGCGCCCGCGGGCACCGGCTGAATGATGGCTGGTCACCCCCATAGCAAACCCCTTGCTTCGAAACCACAGCCAACCGTGGGGTTCCAGGAGGGCATCCCTGTTAGCTCCTTTTGCAGAGAGAGATCGTAAGACGTTAAATGACGCGGTTGAGCACCTACCACTGGTCAGAGATTAGATGGGCTTTGAGCGCATTTGGCTTTACTGGGGCACCCTCATGCAGAACCACGAAGTACGCCGGCCCTCCAACAAGACACCTGTTCCTAAAATCCAGGGAAACCTGCACGAACCGCTTCTAGTGGTTTCGAGCTTCGCATGGCTGAATCCACTTAAGAAATTAAAAACCCCACCCCTGCCATGTTAGAACTCCACAACAGCCTTAACAAATAATGCTCTCCACCGAACCCACCGTTACATGTGAGGAGTAGTAAAATGTCAAGTGATCTGTTACCTTGATATTTTGCATGCTGGGCACAAAGAACGAGGAGAGAAGATAATGTAGACGCAGAGCTGAGCTCAGCAGGGTTAGATTTGGAAGAACACGCCAGGAGGAGACCAAACCCCAACCCAAACTCGCTACCATTGAGTTGATTTTGACTCCTCGTGACCCGCCTCCCCTACCTCCCATAGGACAGGGTAGAATAAGACTGTAACTCTCTGTAGGAATAGAAAGCCTCCTTCTTCTCCCTGGGAATGGCTGGTGACTCAAACGGCTGGCCAGCGGCTCGCCATCATGCCACCAGGCCTCTCTGCGAAGGAGACGGTCGTGTGACCATCACATGTCGTGTGACCATCACATGTCGTGTGACCATTAGAAGGAAAAGAACCCAGTCCTAGTCCTTGCAGACAAGCGCGTCTGATGGCGTGAACCTCCCCGAGGCTGATACAAGTTAACTGAACTACATCATCAGAACCCCGTTGATTGCTGGTTTCAACGTCACCAGTGTATGTGCAACTGCAAATTTACCTGACAAACAGCACCCCAACCCCGGGGTCTTTCTCAGCCCAGCACTTAGCCTGTCTCATGAGAACCCCACCTCTCGTGCTTGTCAAACCAAGAGCGACCGCGCCTGTTTGTGCAGCTGTGGCTCCGTGAACATTGTTGCTGGTCCACAGTCACACTCCCACCGGTCATTTTCTGTTTCTCCGGTTGTCCCCCGCTACTCCTCCCGACTACCCCCACCCCTCGGTGGTGTTCTGCTCTGCCATCCTCCATCCCAAGCCTCACAGAATCAATCCTCTAGCTGCCTCTGCCTCCGCCTGTGTCTCCCCTCCCACCTCTCTGCTCCGTGGGTGCTGCCAGGAAGCGGAAGGTTACACAGCCGTGACCTTGAGCTCCATCTGTGCCTTTACATGGCCCAAAAGACTAGTGATGTAGAAGCCCCCTAAGGAGGTTTAGGGGTGACACCCACCCGGTGAGAGATGCCTTGAAAGCACAGGGGATGTGCCTGAACTGAATGTTTTTATCCAATGCCCTGTAAAGTTTCCAGTCTTAATTTTCTTTTCTCCGAAGGTAGAAATTCCTCCATCGGTGTATATGAGGGCTGTCTGTTGATTAATTAGAAGGTAGTTGGAAGGGGGCTCTCTGCTCTGACCTCCATGATCAAAGCCAAGATCAGAGCCCCCAGACCAAGCTCACTACCATCGGGTCAATGCCAAGTCATAGTAACCTCTGTGGGCTTTCTAGGCTGTAACTATTGACAGGAGTAGAAAGCCCAGTCTTTCTCCTGTGGACCTGCTAGTGGTTTTGAACAGGTGACCATGCGATCGTAGCCCAACTCATAACCAACCACACCACCAGGGCTCCAGACAAGATCATAGCAGAATATCTTTGGAAAGGGTGGGGATGGGGTGGGGGAGTGGACGTGGAGGATGTGGACAGAGCCCTGTTGGATTGGAGATGCGATTCATTCAGCAGTTACATGTTGAGTGTTTGGTGTTTACAAGGTATCCAGATAGAATCCACAAAACATGATCAGGCCTTCCATGTGTGAACTGTTGGCATTTATAAGCTACATAAAGTATGTGATATGAGGAGGTACAGACGTGAATTCTCAAGAAATTCTCTTTGGAGATAGCTAGCTAGAAGCTATGCCCATGTAGTTCCCATGCCCAGTGGGTCATCCATGGCAGACGGGTTTCAGGGGTGCTTCCAGACTAAGAAGAAAGACCCCGTGATGTTTGGCCAATGGAGCCCCATGGACCAAGCCTGGTCTGCTCGTTTAGACATGTCATCAAATCAGTTGCCGGGGGAGGGGTCGATGACTCGGGGCAGACAGCCTGCTCGGTGACGTGGAGGGCTAGCGAGGGGCTAGAGGCCCTCAAGGAGCTGGATTGGCATCACGGCACACCAGTAGACTCATAGGGGCGCTCTCAGTCTGAAGCGACTCAATGGCAGTGAGTTTGGTTTAAGGGCTCCACAAGGTTTTTTTCAATGGCTGGTTTTTAAAAAAATAGATCACCAGACCTTTCTTCCAGGTCCCCTCTGGGTATCCTGGAACCTCTCCATTGGCAGCCGAGCGTGTACACTGAAACCATTGACCTGCAGGCCATTACAGCTCCCCATGTGCTAAGGGAGGCCCGACTTGAATGGGCCCTTCCTCCCCATTCTCCCCAGAAGGACAGATCTCATTCCATCCTCCAAAGGCAAAGAACGGCGCTGTGGTTTGATGAAGGTGATTTATAATTTCTAACAAAAGAATTACCGATCGGATCAGTGGTCGGTTGTTCCATAATTATGCAGACATCCAAAGTGTTGACTCCTCGCGGCATTTCTCTGGCAATGAAGAATGTGTCATTACACACACACACACACACACACACACACACACACACAGTATTAACTGCAGGCCTGCCCAGGGCGATTTGCCCAAGGACTCACGCTGTGAATGACCCCATGTCCACTGCCAGGCGTCTCTTGTCTCAATGAGGTATTGTTCTCAGCTGTTCCTTAAGGGAGTAAATAATAATTTAAGAAACTTGTTATTTAAAAACAAATTTTTGAAAGCCAAAGGGACTTCCTAATGGGAAGCTGATCTGAAACCTAGTCAGCTGGCAGTGCCAGGGAAGTGGGGGCCAGCATGCCCTCTATTCGAGATGCTCTGGAAGGGCTCAGCACATGCCAGGGCGCTTCCGAGCGCTCCAGGAAAATGTCCATCCCTTCTCTGTCCTTTTGCCTGTGGGCGCTTTGAAGCCCCCTTGAGTACTTGACAGTGATCAATACGAAGGGGCTTTAAAGAGTTTGGTGAGCAGATTCCATTATCTTTTTATTTCACTCCCCCACAAGCTTTCTGAAATGTCCTGGCTCACCCATGACAGACGGAGGCTCTGGTTGACACGTGGGGGGCAAGTGTGGTAAAACAGATCTGGGGGGAATTTAGCATAAATAATTCGTGTGGGTATGTGCGCACACGTGTTGACTAGAGAAACAAATTCATAGACACTCATGTGTATTAGAAAGAGCTTTATATAAAAGAATAATTGTATATTAAGAAAATATCTAGCCCAGTTCAGATCAAGTCCATAAATCCGATTTTAGCCCACATGTTTAAGACCAGTCTGTATCCTCCAGCTCCAGGGCTCTTGCTCCAGCAGTGTAGCTTCATGTGGCTTGTCAACAGGAATGTCTTGCTGGGAGAGAGTGTATCTGGACTCCGGTGGGCTATTAATTTCTGTGGAGTCTCCCAATGAGGTCATCAAGCTGCGACCTGATTGACAGGCTAAGCGCCACCCCTTCCTCAAGTTGACAGTAAAAGATTATGTAACTGCCACAACCTCTTAGGGCTCTGTGGCGCTCACGGTTTGGGCGGTGTGCTTTCTCTGCTCCGTCACCGTGGGCGGGTTTATGAATACACGACAGCTTGCTCCATGTGGCCGAAGATCACACAACTGCTTCTCATGAGGCGTCGTGGTGTTTACCCTGCAGACCCAGCCACCGTCACTCTCCATCCAGCAGGAGAGCATGCCCCCAACAACTAACCGCCGGTGAGGGTCAGAGCTCTGGAAGACGCTGGGTTCAGGGGCAGTCCGGATGAATGGATGGGGCTGTTTGTAAAGGTGTTTGTAGATTTCTAGAGTTGCCATAAGTAACCCCCACTCCAAAAAAATAAATAAATAAAGCTCTCACTGCTATCAGGTTGATTCTGACTCATGGCACCCTAAAGGACAGGTTAGAACTGCCCCTGTGCGTTTCTGATCCTGTAAATCGTTACAGGAAGAGACAGCCCCATCTTTCTCCCTGAGAGATGCTGGTGGTTTCTGACTGCTGACCTTGCCTGTAACCCCACGATCCCACCAGGACTTCTCAAACAACAATTACTGCCACCGAGTCAATGCTGGCTCATAGCAACCCAATAGATCAAGGTAGAACTGCCCCTACACTGTAGCTGTTTAGGGTAGGAGGACGCCTCATCATTCTCCCAAGGAGCGACTGGTAGTTTTGAACTGATAACCTCGTGATTAGCAGCCCATTGTGTAACCCACTCTACCACCATGGCTCGTCCGAGTAACACGCAAACCAAACTCACAGCCATTGAGTCAATACTGACTCACGGCGATCCCTGTGGGCTTCCTGGACTATGACTGCTTATAGGAGTAGAAAGCCCAGTCTGTCTCCCTCAGAGCTGCTGGTGGTTTCGAACTGCCGATCACGCTGATTGCTGCCCAGTGCTTAACCACGATACCACTAGAGTGCAGTAAGGGTTAGAAGTTAGGAATTCAGCATATCTTTTGGGGGTCAGGGAGGTGATAATAAAGAGACGAAGTCCTCAAAGGGGTAGACCTCTCCCTAGGTATTCACATCCTGGCTCCTCGGATCCTGGTTCCCATTCCTTCCCCGTAAGCTCTGTGAGCCTGCAGGGCCCTGTCCATCAGCACCTTCCACCTGCCTCCCTCTCCTGAGGCTCTTCCTGCAGTGGTTTGTTACAAGGATGGAAAGCCACTAAGATGCTCCTTCTGAGTTCTCACCTGCTTATAACGAGAAGCACCACATACTTAAAAACACCCCTATGGCTTTCTTGGCTTGTATCTCCCCCCCCCCAGCCAGGGTGCTGTTTGGGTAGGTGGACGTGACTGGTGTGCTAAGACCCCTGTTAGACCCCTGCAGATGGCTACAACATTGTGCAATTCACCGGGGTTTCCCCTTGCTTTTGTCTTACCCTTACGCCAAGTAGTGGGAGGACCAGGGATTGATCATTACTGATTTTATTCCAGAATCAATTAAGGTTCCATTGGTTGAGCTTCTGTTACATGCCAAGCACTGTTTCTGGGATGTATTTGACGGTCCAGCCCTGTACAATTATAGAAAGCCGCTCTCTGGAGTAGAGCATGATAAAGCCACCTTCGCCTATGAGGCCGCTCATCCCCATACCAAGATCAGCCCTCGCTACATCTCGGCCCCACTGATCCCCTTTCAGTCCTGAGCAGTACAGATGGCTAATGCTTGGCTGCTCACCAAAAAAGGAGCCTAAGAAGAAAGGACCGGCAGTCTGGTTCCCAAACTCAGCCATCAAAAACCCTATGGAGCATGCTTCTGTGCTGGTATGCATGGGGTCCTCCGGGAGTCAAAGTCAATTTGACAGCAACTGATTGATTTTTATCCCCTCAGCACTTGACACTTCTCATAACTGACCTGCAGATGAGGAAACTGAGGCTTAGGGCAGCCGAAGGACACAGAGCTACTCGGTCTTGATGTTAGGATTAAGCGCTAGCTATTCTGCCTTCTGAGCCAGAGGTGATCACACCAGGCTATTTGCTTGCCTCTCAAACTGCAGCGGCAGTGGCTGCAGCCCCTGCCCACCACCAGAGTAGTATGCCCAACCTTCTTCCCCAGGGGGCCTAGGCACGGTCTTGCACCAGGCGGGGCTGAGCAGCTTCCCTGAGAGGGATGCTGCTCAGTGAGTTGTGCATAGCAGCATCTGGGGAATCCATTCTGCATTTCTGCCAAGGTCCCGGTGATGCTGACACCGACGACACAGGGCCCACAGTAGCTGAGGAGCCTCGGTGTAGGAGAAAGTGGCCACTGAGCGCCACGTCTCCCTCTGAAGACGCGGGGAGAAGGAAATCCAACACTGACTGGGCATCTGCGGATGGGCAGCGCATGTGCACAAACAACCACACTTCACACCACTTCATGCTCACTGGTCTACCAGCAAACAGCTATCAGCCACGGTCAAGGGATATGAAATGCATTAGATCAGTTCTATGCATTAGACAAGGGAAGCACAGACAAAGGGGCCTGGGATCCACTGGGCAGGACCCTAAGTCAGACTCAGGGAACATGGGATTCCTGAAGGGAGCAGTGCAGCGGTGATGGTGTTCGTGATGGTGGGGGGTGGTGATAATAGTAATGGTAATGGTGGTGGTGGTAGTAGTGATCATGATGATGGTGGGGGTGGTGGTAGTGATGATGGTGGTGATGGTGGTGGTATTGTTGATAGTGATGGTGATGGTGGTGGTGGTGGTGGTGGTGGTGGTAGTGATGATGGTGGGGTGGTAATGTTGATAGTGATGACGATGGTGATGGTGGTGGTGGTGATGATAGTGGTGATGATGACAGTGGGGGTGGTAATTTGATGGTGATGGTGTTGGTGTTGGTGATGATAGTGGTGGTGGTGGTGGTGATGGTAGTGATGGTGGTGGTGGTGGTGGTGGTGGTGGTGGTGGTGGTGGTGGTGGTGGTGGTGGTGATGGTGGTGGTGATGGTGTTGGTGTGGGTGATGATAGTATTGGTGGTAGTGGTGGTGGTGATGGTAGTGATGATGACGGTGGAGGTGGTAATGTTGATAGTGATGATGATGGTGATGGGGGGTGGTAGCAGCGGCATCAGGAACAATGGTATTCACTTGGTCCCTGATGCCCAGCCCAACACAAGGCAGTTTATATGCATGATTGTGTTTTAGTCTTTACCACACTCCTACACCTACTGACATCACCCCTTTCACAGACCGAGACGTGAGCATCAGCAAGGTTAAATAAATGCTGAAAGGAACAGCTGAGGAAATGGCGAGTTTTATCATGTAGCGCATATTTCTAAGAAGACAAACTTCGAACCAGGACTTATTTTCCAATGCAGACTCCGGACTCCTGGCGTCCAGCCATTGAGTCTGGACCTCTGAATCTGCCTTCCCCACGCATCCTGATTTCAGAATTTCACATCCTGTAACTGAATTGTATGATTCAAAGTGGTCAAAGCGGCTCATTTTATGTGATAAGTATATGCACATTTTTGCCCCCCAAAGAAAGTCAGGATCGGACATCGGGAAAACGATGTTAGCGGAGTGCAGTGCCGTCCCAACCCATCCCCATTTGTCATGCTTCTTATAAAAGCCTCGGGGCCTCACCATCTAGACCTAAGATGTTCCTCCGCCGCTTCACAAGTGCCTGGAGTGCTTATCAGGCCAGGGGGACACGGCAATGATCAGGCCAGGGGGGCACCGCAATGAGCAGTCAGGAGAGCCTAATGCGTCAAAGCCGCCTTGTACAGAAAGCTCAACAGGAGATAAGCATCTAACCGCTGGAGAGAACATTTGGAGGAGAGAGAGACTCTTTAAATAGGGCACTCTGGAAGTGCCCTGAAGAAGATAAAATAGAAAAGGCCACCCGCGAGAATACAAGAAATCCTGTCACTTACCACGTGTTCCACGTGGATCAATGCTTCTTACAAATACAGCGATGCATCAGAAGTACCCTTAGGCAAATTGTTTTGTTTTTGAAACCCCTTTCATGACAAATCTTAGATGTAAGCATGCTCATCCTTAGGGGAATTGATAGTAGGTAAACGGGTCCAGGTAAACGGATCTTGTCCTATTTCCATGTTGGGGTCATGTGACCATGTATAGCGCGACACTCAGAAGGCAGGTGGTGGGGCTGGTGTTTGTCCTCAAGTTGGCTCGGACTCCAGGGGACCCCGGGGCCAACAGAAGGAACCACTGCCCATCCTGAGCCCGGCACGTGGTCTGTGATGTACTCGAAGCCAGTGTTGCTGCCGTGGCTGGGTGGAGTGCCTTCCAACTTAGGGACTCGTCTTCCAGTGTTCCCTGGTGACATGTCAGTTATCATTGCCGGTTTCTAGTAGATCTCCAGGCTTTTCTACCTGGTCTGTCTCCGACTGGAAATTCCATGAAACTTGTCCCCCATAGGTATTTGGAATACTGAGAGCCTAGTTTCTAACATCATAGTAACATGCAGGCCACCACAGGGTGGCAGGTTGTGGAAGGGAAAGTACAGGTAGGAGAGATTGGGGGCGGGGGAGGCACCTTGTGACACCAGCATTTCATCCCTGGAAAAATAAAAGAAGCTGTCGCCACTGATTTGCTCCTGTGAATAGCACTCCTGGGCCGCCCCCTGGCCTATTTCCCAACCTGGGCACCAACTAAGTTCTGCTACTGGGGAGTGGCACGAACCAGTAGGGGAGAGTGTGTGTGACTGACTGGCAGCTACATCTGGATGGGCAGAACCTGATGGATTCGACGTCCCTTTACTGGGCAGAGAGGGCAGCTCAACCCACCTGGCCCTCCTTTGTGCAGATCTAGCAAATGAGCCACCTACCTGCCTGGGGCAGAGGGCCAGCACCGCACTTAATGAGAGTTATTGCAGGTGTTCTCAACCTGTGGGTCATGACCCCTTTGGGGGTCGAACGACCCTTTCATAGGGGTCGCCCGATTCATAACAGTAGCAACATTACAGTGATGATGTAGCAATGAAAATAAGTTTATGGTTGGGGGTCACCCCAACATGAGGAACTGTATTAAAGGGTTGCAGCATTAGGAAGGTTGAGAACCACTGGGTTATGGACTTGGGGGTCCATGGAGGAAAGGCCTCTGCACATCCATGCACATTACATTTCCTAGGATGGGGCTGGAGGCCCGGGGCTGTGCAAATGGTTCACAGACCCACTCAACTACTAACCTAAAGGTTGCAGGTTCTGGTTCACCCAGGGACACCACAGAAGAAAATCCCTGGCAATGGGTGTCTGGAAATCAGCCTCTGAAACCCCCCTGGGCTCAGTTTACTCCGACCACATGGAGTCACCGTGAGTCAGAGCCAGCGTGGCAGCCGGTTTTGGTTTCATGTCGGCCCTCAGAGACAGGGCATGGGCACAGCCAGCCTGTGTGCAGCGAGGCAGGCACAGCTAGGGAGGCTCCGGCACCTGCATGTCTCCTGGGGGAACAGGCGATCCCTCGGGACGAGCCTGGGGAGCCTGTGGTTATGACCGGTTTGCCTCTGTCTTGCTGTTGGGAGAGCTATCTTGTCAGGCGCCCTGGAATTCGTGGATTTTTTCCCACGGACCTGAAACTGCAGGATCCCAACACAGACATTTGTTTTTTGTTCATAGGCCCCTCCCAGAGCATCTGGTTTCTGGGGAAGGTGGGCATCCACCCAGCAAAGCATTATTTCCATCCCAGTTGTGTAAGCCTCTTGCTGTGACCTTGGGCGCACTGTGCAAGATGCTCTCCAGAGTCAGCCTCCTCACCCTGCAGTTGAGATCAGAGGCCTCAGAGGCTTGTTGTGAGGGTGACTCTGGCTGGCACAGGAAAGGCCCACAGCACTTAGAGCAGGGTATTAACTCATATCTGAAAACCCAAACCATCATGAGGTGTCGATGGGATCAGGTATCAGGCATCAGTCATATCACTGTGAATGAGGGGGAGGGCAGAGTAGAGACCCAAAGCCCATCTGTACACTATTGGACATCCCCTTACAGAAGGGTTATGGGAAAAGATGAGCCAGTCAAGGTGCAGTGCAGTACTGATGAAACATAACTTTCCTCTAGTTCTTTAATGCTACACACACGCATGCACACACACACACACACACACACACACAATCGTGACCTTGATTCTACCTTACAAATCCGTCTAGACCAGATCATGTCCACGGGTATAGTTAAGAGCTGGAAACAGGGAATCCAGGACAGATAAACCACTCAGGACCAATAATGAGAGTAGCGATACCAGGAGGGGAAGGGGAGATGGGGGGAGAAAGGGGAAACTGATCACAATGATCTACATATAATGCCCTCCCTGGGGGACAGACAACAGAAAAGTAAGTGAAGGGAGACATCGGACAGTGTAAGACATGGGAGGGAAATTTTTAATTATCAAGGGTTCATGAGAGAGGAAGCGTGGGAAATGAGCTGATACCAAGGGCTCAGGAAGAAAGAAAATGTTTTGAAAATGATGATGGCAACAAATGTACAAATGTACTTGACACTATTCATATAGGATTTATTTTTTTCCGTATAGAATTTTAAAAAAACATCCAAAACTCTCTGCCATCTCATGAATACTGACTCATAGCAACCTGGCATGGGTTCTGAGAATGTAACTTTTTTACCTGAGTAGAAAGCCCCGTCTTTCTCCCTCAGAGCTGCTAGTGGTTTCAAACTGCCGACCATGCTGATGGAACCCAATGTGCAACCACTACACCACCAGGGCTCCGTGTCCAGTATCGTAGTGAGCACTGTTTAATGATTACTTGCATTTATTATTACCCTTATTATCTTAGGAGCCCTGGTGGCATAGTGGTGATGTGTTAGGCTGCTAACCACAAGGTGGCTAGTTCGCAACCACCAGCGGCTCCTCAGAGAAAGATGGAGCTTTCTACTCCCATAAAGAGTTACAGTCTGAGAACCCCACAGGGGCAATTCTACGCTCTTAGGGTCGCTTATGAGTTGACATTTGGAATCTCAACCCACTCTCCTGATCAGTGACATTAATTATTTTAATTATGTTCACCCTATTTTTCAGCCATCACCCTTCTTCATTCCTCAAATTTCCCATCACCTTTAACGGAGCCTTGGTGTCCCCTAGGCATGAGTCTCAGCCCGGGTGGCATTTTCACATGGTGTACAATGACATCATGCATGCCACAGCCACGGTACGGTGGTGGGTGTGGGATGGACAGAATGATTTCAGGATCAGACAAGGGCTAGCAGTTGATGTCCTTATTCTTAGCCAGATTTAAAGGGACAGGAGAAATGAGCAGGAAGACAAGGATTTTCTAAGCAGGAGAAGGACCCCTCCTCCCCCAGCACCTCCCCCTCCACCCCGAAGGCCCGGGGAACAGCCAGTGATTTGGGGAAGCTGGCTGGGGTCAGAGGGGGCCTGTGGGAGCCACTCAGGTGGGCAACCTGAGTTCAGGAAAGGCCCTGTGGGGAACCCCAGGTTCTGTGGGAGCTATGAAGAGTCCCTGGTGGTGTAGCTTGCTAATGTCTCAGCTGCAAACCCAGTGGTTGGCAGTTCAAGTCCTCCCTGATGCCTCAGAAGAAAGCTCACAGTGATCTACTTCAGAGAATTCCGCCATTGAAAACGCCGGGGAGCCCAGTTCTCCCCTGGCACCCGGGCATCGCCGTGGTCAGGATCAACTCCGCAACTGGTCTCGCTTTGCTTTGTTTTCATCTGCTGGGCGAGAGGGGAGGCCGGGGCAGAGTGGGCACAGCTCGGTGGAAGGCGTGAGGGACTGCTGACCAAGTCCACCCGGTCGGGCTTTGCTGGGGACAGAGGAAGACTCTGGGTTCTTGTTTTTATGGCAGAAGGCAGACTCATGGGAGAAAAGTGCCATGTATCGGGGTGGGGTGTGGGGGCTACATGCTAATCAGGGGCTTTCCAGGTACAACAGGGGACCCCGAGCAGCCCAGGAGGTGAGACACAGGCGGGAGGTGCAGCACTAACGGTGTGCTGGCCACCAGGGCCTCAAAGGATGGAGAGAGATGTCAGATTTGACCTTCTAGTTGGGGAACCAGAGACAGGCTTTACACTGAGGAGGGGTATGAGGAGACTCGCGAAAGGCCGTCTTGACAGGACAGATGAGTTAAAACAGAGGCGGACCACACTCAAGGCAGAGAGTCTCCCTGGCAAGCGAAACCCACAGGCGTGAGCTGGCCTGTCCCCGTCCCCCGTCCCCCCCAGATCTAGATGATTTCCAGTCATTCCGTGTGCAGACGAGGAGACCCAGTGCTGTGGGGCTCAACACTTGGCTGATAACTGAAAGGCCAGTGGGTCAAACCCCGCGAGCTGCTCTGCAGGCTGTCTGGTTCCATCTAGATCACAGCCGAGGACACCGTGTGGGGTGTCTCCAGTCTGTCCTCCAGGATTCTCCCGAGGGCCACAGGTCACAGGTGTGCCGGCATGCTCTTCCCAAAGATAGCTGAGAGCCGGGCTGACCCTGAGCCTTCTAACGCCTGGACCATCTCTGGGAAACGTCAGAACATTCCGATGGAAGCAAGGGGCTGGTTTCAAATAGGCTCTGTCAGCCCACCAAGGAATCTGTGGGCTGGGGTCAGCCGACCCTGCAACCAGGTTACTGCTTGGCCCCTGCACCATGCTCGACAATGCACAGTGGCCCTCCAGCACCTGCGCCAGGCACACGGACCAGGCACGCACTGTTACACGTGATGATCCACACCCACCTTACAGGGAGAGGAATTAGGGTTGGCCGTATCAATGGGGCTTTCTACTCCCGTGAAAAGTCAGTCTCAGAAACCCAATGGGGCAGTTCTGGCATCTCCTATAGAGTTCCCATGAGTCCGAATTGCCGTGATGACAGTGAGGGGTTGGGGGCTTTGGCTATCAGTGACTCTCGGTTACTGTTCATTACCAGGCCGTGATAAGGCAGAGACGGGGGGGCTTCAAGTCCAAGGCTGCCATTGTCCTCAGGGTGTGTGACTCCTTCGTACTGATGGGCGGGAGTACCCAGATATGCATGGGGAAGCCCGCTCAAGCTTCGGTGAAAGTGTTTCTTGGGATTTCATTATGTAGACATGATTGATGGATTGCCCATGACCTTAACACCCAGGGCCCTGTCCACCAAGGTCAGGTTGATACTGCATGGCCCAGAGGGGCCACCATGAATAGCAAAGGCATTCAGGATGCCAAGATTTCAAGAGCAAGGGACAAAGGCCCAAGTATCTTTTTGGGCAAGACCAAATCCTTTTCTATACAATGTGAGACTCTAGAACAGGGGTCCTCAAACTTTTTAAACAGGGGGCCAGTCCACTGTCCCTCAGACCACTGGAGGGCCAGACTATAGTTAAAAACAAAACTATCAACAAATTCCTATGCATACTGCACATATCTTATTTTGAAGTAAAAAAACAAACGGGGCAAAAACACTCGACAGGCCAGATAAATGTCCTCAGTGGGCCGCATGTGGCCCTCGGGCCGTAGTTTGAGGGCCCCTGCCCTAGAAGTTCTCTTCCAAGGCTCCTGTACATGCACGGGCCGTCATTTCATGTGTCCTCCTTCCTGCTGGCTCACCATCTGTGCTGCTCTGAGCCTCCGTCTGACACACGGCCAGGCAGACACCACTTTGGATGGCCTGGGGGCCCCTATAGCCAGCACGCTTTGAGCATGGAACGAGCACTGCTGGGGGGCTCTCCCGAGCAGCGTTCACCATGCTAGGGTCAGTCATCCACTGGTGTGTCCACTGTGGGCAGTCTCAAGGTGGGCACCTGGGATATGCTGGGTTCCTTCTAAATCCCCGGACCCACACCCACGTCTCACCCTCCTTCTGCCACAGATCCTGGCGCCCCTGTGAAATTGCCTTGTCTGCCAGTGAAGCTGTCGCCGCCGCTACCTCCAAAGAAAGTCATGATCTGTATGCCCGTCGGGGGCCCGGAGCTCTCGCTGGCATCCTACGCCGCCCAGAAGAGCAGCCAGCAGAGCATGGCCCAGCTCCACCACACGGTCCTGCCGTCCCAGATCCAGCACCAGCTGCAGTACGGTGGCCACGGCCAGCACCTGCCCTCCTCCACGGGCTCCTTGCCCATGCACCCCTCCAGCTGCAGGATGATAGACGAGCTGAACAAGACGCTGGCCATGACCATGCAGAGGCTGGAGAGGTAAGCTGGGCACGAGGGGCATTCCTGGGGCGTGCCTGGGGGCAGGAAGGAGGGCATGGTCGATGGCCCAGGACCATGATGCCCAGGGCGAGAGCTAGAAGTGAAACCAGGGAACAAAGTGGACATCAGAGACCCTGTAGACCAGAAAACGGGATGCTGCCAGGTAGGCACAGCCTCCAACCATTGGTCCAACCACACGATGGTTGCCAGCTATTGATCAAAGAGAAAGAGGTTCTTGTGGGTTCGGGTGGGGGCTTCCAAAAGATTGAAGGGAAATCTTTTCAGTTCAGTTTCCATGAACTTGTTGCAGCCTCCTGTATATAGTACACACATATTCACATGCATATATATAAACATGTATCCGCACAGACACACACGTACTCACGTATGCACTAGCACATGTGAGGGACCTCAGAAAGCCAAGGGGGAAATTACATCATCTTTCGGTTCCTTTTTCCCACAAGATGTTTGAAGCTCCTACACATGTAGTGTGCACACACATACACCGTCACACAGATACACACAACTTTGTGACGTCTGTCTGTATTATACCCTAGAAGCAGTAACATTGTGAAAGGTTGTGCACGTGGCTATTGAAGAGGGGGAGGAAATACTCTTATTTTTCCATTTCATCTTTTTGATCCTGTATACTTAGGTATTTTCATTTATTACATTATGATACAAAAAATATTTTTAATGTGGCACAAGAAGAAATTTTAGCTGGCAGGGTGAGCGTGGCAGACAAGAGAGATGGGAGAGGTGGAGGGAGGGCCTTGCCCTTCTTTTGCCAACAGAGGAAACCGAGTGTTGCCATCAGAGAACATGTGTGTGAGCTGCTGATATGTTAGCAATAACCGTGATAGCCCTTTCTTTCGCCACTACCTTTGCTGGGTGATCAGCACAGAGGACCATGCAAGTATACACACACACACACACACACACACACACACATGGCAGGCCTGGCTGGAACAGGGACCCCGACACCTACATTTCCACAACAGAAGAAAAGTATCTTCTTTAAAGAAAACTCACACATACGGTGCCCCCGGTGTGCCCAAGGGGTGCTGGGAAGTCCCAGTGTGGTTGGCAGGCTATTGCTTGGTGCGCGCTGGCCTTATGGAGAGAAGGGGATGTTGGGATCCGGAGAGAAGGGTGGTTGGTGTGAGCCAGAGCCTAGCTGCGCTTCCCCAGGTTTCCACTGCTGTGAACCGGGTCCCAGGTCCCATGGGGTGAAGCAGGCTCACTGCTGCTGGTGGTGGCCATGAGGGATGGGAAATTGGAGTCTGGAGGGGCTGCCTGCTGCCCTTGGCGGGAGCCAGAGCAAACGGTCACAGTGGGAAGTCGGAAATGGTCCTTTCCTGATTCTCAAGTGCCTTTGCCTTGCCTGCCTCTGGGCCAAGTGTTGGGAAACCCAGGACTCCCAGGGCCGATGCCGATGCTGTGACTTCTAGCCTGAGCACCCCCTCCCTCTTTCAAAAGAGAACGCAATTGTATTTGGCTGCCTGCCAGACACACCACAGGGCTCCCCCACGACCCAGCAGTAGAGCATTCTTGAGAAAGCCGTTTTCCATATGGAGGGGCTTGAAGCAAAAAAGTGATGGCTGTTCATTTACACGGGAAACTTCGTTGCCCATCCTCCCAGACCCCAAATCTCACTCTGCGGAATCACACGTACAAGCCTAGAACAGCGCGGACTGAAGCGATCTTTCAAAAGCCAGGGGAACCTATACTGTTGTTATCCGTGAGATCGGCAGCTAGTGGCACGGGCAGTTAAGCGCTGATGACCAGCCAATAGGTTGGCCGTTGGAGTCCCTGCAGAGGCTCCTCAGAAGCTCGGGACCAGTGATCGGCTTCTGAAAGGTCCTGGTACTTCAACGGTTCTGGGAGCTGTTCTGCATCTCTCATGGGACGTGAGTCTTTGAATGCAACAATGATGACTGGTTAGGTAAAGACGTGCCTCGGAGGACAGGGCGGGAGTTTCTGAAACTGAAACTGTTCGAAGCCCCATCTTCTCCTGCGGAGAGCCTGATGCCCCACCCCACCCCCAAATTCGCGATGGAAAAGGGGGAAAAAAAGACCAGCAACAGTTGAAACAAAAATCGTTTAAAACCCAGAAGACCTTATTTGAGTGTACTATACACCTTTATGTACAAGGAGAGTCTTCAAAATATTCGTAGGAAAATGGAATTTAAAGGTCATGGAATTTGACCACGAATTTTTGGAAGCCTCTATGCATTAGATATTGGGATGCTAACCACCAGGTCGATATTCAAACCCACCAGCTGTTCTTTGGGGAACGGGTGAGACTGTCTGTGCCTATAGATGTACAACCTCAAAAACCCTACATCAGGTCACTGAGGCAGAATGGACTCGCTGGCCATGAGTTTCATTTCTGTGTATCCTGTCGCAATCTCACACCACGTAAGCCAAACCAAACTCACTCCCATCAAGCTGGCTCTGACTCATAGCGACCCCTATGGGACTCAGGTGGAACTGCCCCGTGGGTTTCTGAGACGGTGACTCTTGGCAGAACTGGAAAGCCTCACTTTCGCCCACGCACCAGCTGGTGGCTTCAAACTACCCACTTTGTGGTTAGTAACCCAACCCCTAACCACTGACCACACTGCCAGGGCTCCTTCTTCCAATACAGACTTCAGAAAAGCACTGCCCTAAGGAGCAACTAGAGGAGCCCTGGTGCCGTTGTGGTTACAGGTTGGGCTGTGCAATCCCCATGGTGGGCAGTTCGAAACCAGGAGCAGCTCCGTGGGAGAAAGCCTGGACTTTCTACTCCCGTAAACCGTTTCCGCCTCGAAAACCCACAGGGAGCTTGCGATGATGAATCAGCATTGACTGGCTGGGAGTGAGTTTGCTCTTTTGGTTTTATGTCCACCATATACCAGTAAGTTTATGTATGGTTCTGTAGCTTCCGACCTCTGCAAAACATAATCGGACAGCCGATTAGTAGGATATTGCTGAATATGTTTCCACTTAAAACAGTGGTTCTCAACCTGTGGGTCGAGACCCCTTTGCGGGTCAAATGACCTTTTCACAGGGGTTGCCTAAGACCATTGGAAAACATATACTTCCAATGGTCTCAGGATCCGAGACACCGTTCCTCTATCCGTCTCCAGGCGGGTCCACCCACATGCAGATACGCCCACATACGAGTATCCAGCGTGAAGACTGTTACCCATACTACACCATGCTTCAAGACAACATTTCATTTGTTTGTCATTAGAAATAAATATTTCACAATAGATGACATTGTTTTTGTGACTCATCACTATGTTTTAATGATGCTCAATTTGTAACAATGAAAATACATCCTGGATATCAGATATTTACATGATGATTCATCACAGTAGCAACATGACAGTGATGAAGTAGCAACGAAAATCATGTTATGGTTGGGGGTCTCCACAACATGAGGAACTGTATGAAAGGGTCATGGAATTAGGAAGGTTGAGAACCTGACTTAGGGTATGGCGTTTTAAAAGGTTTAATAGAAAGCACTTTCCAGTTGCATTACGTCTCCCAGTTTAAGACTGTCTCTGTATGTGTATATTTTTAGCATGTTTTATTGCCTTTATACAAGCAATGGATAGGTCTGTGGGAGGCTCTGTCAGGTCAGATTCGTTATTGAAATAAATCGGAGTGAGCATATTGGAGCAGGTGCTGAAACAGGAGTGATATGGCCCCTGAGCAGGGGCGGACTCTGCTTCACCCACCCCCAGGCCCTCCTGGCCTCCTCTTGCCTCCCTCACCGCACCCTGTGTCCAGACATGTTGATGCTCGCCGCTGTGGCGGACTTGGCTCCTGACTCAGTGTGGATGCTCCTGCAGCATCCTCGTGGTCACTGGCAGATCAGACCGTGGGGATTCAGAGGGTTTTGACTGACAGGTGCTCAGAAGTGAAACCTCTAGGCCTTCCTTTCGATTCTGTCTTAGCCTAGAAACGCCGTTGATGTTTCGGGCCTCCAGAAAATAAACTCATGGACATTGACTCGAATCCAGCTCACGGCAACTTCATAGAGTAGCGTTTCCCAAAGTGGGTGAATACTACACCCCTTGGGGTGGGGGTGGGGGGGTTCTGCAATGAACCAAAACAAAACAGAATCCGGACTCATAGGACCTTATGAGACAGAGGAGAACTCTCCCTCTGGGTTTCTGTAACTCTTTAGAGGAATAGAAAGCCCTGCCTTTGGAGGAACGGATCACAATGATCAACATGTTACAACACCCTCTCCCCCCCCCCGGGGGGACGGACAACAGAGAAGTGGGTGAAGGGAGAGAGTGGTAGGTGTCAGACATGAAAAAAAAAAAGTATAAATTGTCAAGCATTCACAGGGAGGGGGAGAGGGTGGGGAATGAGCTGATACCAAGGGCTCAAGTAGAAAGAGAATATCTTGATGATGGCAAGATATGCACACATGTGCTTGACACAATGGGTGGATGGATGGATGGTGACAAGAGCTCTAAGAGCCCCCAATAAAATGATTTTTAAAAAGAAAGAACACCTTGCCTTTCTCCCATGGCGGATGGTTTCAAACCGCCGACCTTGTTCTTAGCAGCCAAAGGATAAACCACTGAGCCACGAGGGTTCCTGGAATGAGCTAGATGCCCACACATTATCCTAGATTAGGAGCGAGGGTATAAAAGTATTTCATTGCCAGCGGGGGAGCCACTGAGTTTTTTGCGTTTGTTTCTTGGTTTCTGTTTTCCTGGAAGAGAAGCAGTAGGTCAAATAAATGTGGGAACCTATCCCTGCATAGGGATTCCAAGACTGTCCATCTTTACAGGAGAGCAGCCTCATCTCTTTCCCATGAAGCATCCAATGGGTGTGAACCTCCAAGCTGGTGGGCAGCAGTGCAATGCCCAGCCCACAGGCCTCCACTCACAGACAGATGGTGGCTGCCCGTGAGGTGCCTGGCTTGGACTCTCCCTCAGATCTCCCACCCAAGCAGCGAGATGTCTACCGTCCAACCACCCATGCCGCATCACAGAGTTGTTCTAATGAGCCAACCAGGACGTAGGGAACCGATGCGCGTATGTCACTGGGACAAGAAGGCTTCCACCTTTCCCAGAGAAAATAAGGCCTTTTTTCCAATGAGTGGAGTGCTTTGAGCGGACACCTGGATCCCCTTCTCTTTGTTCTGGAAGGTTCTGGGAGCAGAACAAGGTCACAGGCTCATTTCACTTCAGTGAACAGGTCGTGGTCTCCAGCGAGCCTCCAGCGAGGCTGACCTTCCATGACCAATTCTCCCTGGGGCCTGCCGGCATCGTTTCATGTCCTACTCTCACCAAGCTTCACACAAAAAGGAAGTGCTGTGTCTCTGTTCTCCGGGTGGCTTCCTGGCACCTTAAAAAGGCCCGACAAGAAGAAGGAAGAAATGTGTGGGGACCCCCCCAGGCAGCCGCTGGGAGGAGCCGCACCCAGGGCCTGATCCTGGTGAAAAGTGGACGCTAACCACGGATGAGAAGATGGTTCGGGTGGCCAATGTCAGCACCCGACTTTGGGGCCGAACAGATGAATAAATCATCTCCTTCTAATCGAAAGGGGTCTTAGAGATCCCTTGCTTGTGGCAGAGTTTGGGAACCAACTCTAGTCTCTGATTGGATAGCAAACCTCATCGGCACCCAAAATACAAGCCTGCCCAGGTGTCGGCCTCTGTTTGCAGTGTGGCCTGCTAGCTGGTCTCCCGCCTCCATTCCCTCGCCCTTTCAGTCTGTTTCCAACACAGCAGTCCAAGAGGGGGTGGACGCCCCAGCCTGCCAGCTCGTTCAGAGGAAAAAGCTTAAGTCCTTACTACTACCCAGAAGCCCGCCTGGCCTCGCCCTGGCTCCGTCTCTCCCTTCGCTCTTTTGTTTGTTCGCTTGCAAATTTTCCTTGAGAATTTGCGCGACGGCTTAAGGGCAGATCGTGAACTTTACCTTGACCAATTCAGACGTGTCATTGCAACTCTCTCATGGGCCCGTCTCCCTCTCTCCTCCCCCTTCTGATCTTTGCCCCAGAGTAAATGCTGCCTTTAAAAAAATTCTGGAATGGGCGACTTTTGTAAGGTGTGCACACCTCCCTCTTAGGATTGTTCCCCTCGCGGACATGGAAGACACAGGGGTGGGTTCCGATCCAGACCTGAAGGGGACTGACGAAGGGGTCCCACCTGTCTGCTGAAAGGACAAGCCGCTCTGTGCTGGAAGAAGTAAGGAGAGGGTGCCGCTTGGAGACCAGGATGGCGAGAGTCCACCTGACACCTTTGGGCCATGTTGTCAGGAGAGACCAGTCCCTGCAAAGGGACATCATGCTTGGTAGGGAGGCAGCAAAAGGGGAAGGTCTGCAAGGAGATGGATTGGCACCCCAGCTGCCCCAATGGGCTGGCACAGGAATAATGGTGAGGATGGCGCAGGACCGGGCAGTGTTCCGTTCTGTCGTGCACGGGGTCGCTACGTGTCAGAGCCGACCCAATGGCACCGAACAACCACCAGTCTCTTTCTGACCAGTAAGCCTGGCCTCTTTGATGATGCGGCGTTCTGCTCCACAGGTGCCTCCCACTCACTCCAGACCTTCCAGAGTGATGTCTCTCCCTTGGTCAGCCCCTCCTCCCGTCACTGCCCCACTCAGCCTCCTCGCCAGCCTCTCTACCCCCTGGGTGCACTAGCCGCACTCCTGGCTAAGGGCTGAGACTGGCTGCTCTGCCACTCACCTTCCTCAGCCTCCACTCAGATGCCGCCTGGCAGTGTGATCCTCCAGGGCCATCTGTTTAACATCACCAGCCCCCGTCCCAGCGCGCCTGACCCCAGCGCTCTGCCCTATCCCTGGCAGGTTTTAAAACCAACCAACAGCCGTTCCACAGGGTGCACAGCAGCAAGACTGCTTCTGTTCACAGTTGTCACCCCGCCCCCTCCAGGCCATAGGTTCTCAGTAAGTCCTTGAATCCAAGGTCAAAGAGAGAGGAGCCCTAAGTGTTCATGGCACTCCGCTCACTCATATCCTTCAGGTGCGCTTTGGTTTCCGTGGTTCACTTCTGAGCTCGGACTTTCCCAAGACGGATGCTGGGCCAATCTAAGTGGTGATGGGAGATGGGAGAGCATGCCTTTAACCATTTATATCCGTCCTCTCCCTGTAAAACGGTATACCCTTGGCTCGGTCTGGAGGGCACTTCTCAGCCACCTTTGTTTGTGAAGGAAAGGGGCGTGTTCTCTTGAAGACTTCAGAAAATCCCAGGTCCCCCGGGAATCCTTCAACTAGCCCCCGCCCCTCCTCCCAGGCTGCCTCTGCCCTACACACACCCTGCCGGCTGCCGAGTCACATGCGCGGTTTGTGTCACTCCTGCTATCTCTTCACTGTGGGCAGGAGCCAGCCCGGTGTCCCCACTGCGACCTCGCCCATCACAGCACCCGTCACACAGAGCATGCAGTAAATACTCACTGAGTGAATTTTCTACAGGTATTCCTGTGTATTGAATGGACATGTGTTTTAGGGTGTGATCATAAGTGGTTTGGCATATTAGCTCCACTGCTTCAGAGTTCATTCTGACTCAAAGCAATACTACGGGGCAGAGTAGAGCTGTCCCCACACGGTTTCTGAAGCTGTAAATCGTTATGGGAACAGACAGCCTCACCTTCCTCCCGAGAAACAGCTGGTAGAATCAAACTGCTGGCCCTGTGGTTAGCAGCCCAACGGGAAGCTAGCTATACCAGGGCATGGTTTGGTATAAACTAGTCAGTTGGCGTACTCCTGATTACTACCTTTTTTTAAACTATGCCAGTTTTGTTTGGCTCGGGTTATTGTTTATTGCAAATTATGATGGGGTCTTCCAAACGTCTGTGGAATACTGTCATGGTCCCTTCATTCCATTTAACATGAACTTGCTAAATCCCCCTCACATCCGGAGCCAAGTACAAAGTCCTTCCTTTAACGTTGATCCTAGGTCTCTGCTTGTCCCGTTCGGTAGCCTTGAGCCTGAAGTGTAAGATACTGTCATTCTGACCCACGAATGCACCCTGGGCCTCACTGCCTTCTTATAGAGCTCAGCCACCACATGGGCTGCAATCAGGAAAAACCGTTTCCTCTCGGAAATGTTGCAGGAGTCAGGGATTTGTGCTTGAGTGTTCGGCTGTCTGCAGTCTCCTTGGATTAAAGTGGAATGCTAATTTTCAGGATTGCACATTGAGATGTGAAAAAGAGGAGTAATCAGGAGCAGGGAGAGGTGGAGACTTTGGAGGCAGGAGGGAGCGGGGGCGAGTGTGCCGGCTCACGTGTGAAGGAGGGCTGGGGCCTCTGGGAGGAGCTAACAAGGCAGGGTAATGGTCCCTCTGTGTCCCTGTTCTCCGTCATGCATACCAGCTGCCCATCAGGCCTCCAGGGATATTCTTGTTCATGTTCTGGGTTTGAGTTTGGAAATCGTAACTAATTTTAACAGGCTTACTTCGCCAGAGGTAAGTTTATTAAATATGGCCCTTGAAAGGAGACAGGTATCTTTCTGATAAATCTATCCATCAACTACCTTTTCCCAGCTCAGAAGCCCTGAACAGAGAGATCAGGAAACCTCTGCCAGTTGTCAGGAGGAGATTTCAGTCCCTGATAACAAGGAGTTTGGAATCTTGGGTGAAAACAGAACCTGCCGAGAGAAATGGAGTTGTTTGTGTGTGCTTGCGACAGGGAGGACAACTAACAGTTCCACGTTGAATACCCTTTCTGCACTGGACCCTGTGCTTGTCACTGAGGACATGGCAATCAACAAAAAAAGGAGAGAAGAGAAAGAACATTCTAGACCGGTCTGAGGAAGAAGTCAGGCGGACTTCCAAATATATAAATGAGAGAGTTAAGGAGAGACAGGAAGCCCGCAGTCACTCTCCGTGTTTGTAGAAGGCCAGCTATAGAGGAGAGGCATGACTGAAGATTGTTAACTGGGCCTGAGCGAGGGTCCAAGACCCACTGAGGTCATCAGGCAAGATCCAGCTAACCACTGCCCCAGACGTGTATTAGTCTAAAGAGCGGGTCATGTGCTAAGGACTTGTGTGCTCTGTCACTTTGTATTTAGATACACAGTGAAGCAAATGGTAGACTTGATGTTTTAGAAACTAAACGCCTCTGTTCAAGGACTCAGGAAGGCCCCTGGGCCACGCTCTCGACTGCTAACGTAGAGGTGGGCGGTCTGAATTCCTTAGTGGCTCCATGGAAGAAGGATGGGACAGTCGCTTCCATACAGATCAGCCTTGCAATCCGTGCAGGCACCGGTCTGCTCTGTCTGCCGGGGTTGCTAAGAGTCTGAAATGGACTTGACTACAGTGAGTTCGGTGCTTACTTTCATGGATTTCCATGGGATTTCCATGGGTTGATTCAGAAAACCCAGAAATGCTCAACCAGACCCAGGAAGGCTTCCAGATCCAACATAGAAATACCTCTTCAGCACTGCATGCCAAGTATTGTGGTAGACACTCAACTGGTAAACCAACAAAACACTTGAATTAATTCTTTCCAAATAATTATTGGCAAATCTAGGCATCTAAAACCTATGTTATTATTTACTGATAAGATTCCATTTTTTATATGTATATACTTCTTGGGAACTCAGTTATCTGTCAAGAATATAAGAAAAGGAACCTGGGCAGAATAAATAGAAACAGGTGCCCCCCCCCAAGTCCCTTTTATCACTTCCATTCTATTATTTGATGATTATTTTAGACCTTTCAAAGCCCAGTGCAATCTACAGCCCCGTACAGATATATTTAGTAGTGGGAATTACTTTTCTTCGTGTTGCCTCAAGGCTCATGGGGAATTCTGAGGAATAATTCTTGAGCATGAACCGGATGGTTCTCAGGATTTCTTTTCGCCCCAACTGTCTAACGGTTCTATTTTTATTCACCATCACTGCCAGGGCTTATGTAAGTGAAGCAGGGTCTCCCCTGAGGATGACCCCACGCACATTGGTTCCCTGGCGAGATCAAACCTCTGAGCACGTGTTGTTTGCTCACAAAGCATCATGGGTTTGAAGAAGTCCAGCATTGTGTTCACGGTACAGCAAGGAAGCGACATCCTTCCAGGAATGCGTTTCCAGGAAAACCTTCTCTTTCCCATGTTGAAGAATCTCTCTTCAAAGTTCTCATGGAATTCTGGGCTGGCATTGGTGCGTTGCCCCTTGGCGGGCAGAGGCAGCCACCTCATACTGCAGGTCCGGTCTTGGAATGTAAGGTCTATATTTTATATTCTTCCCTTTGATGCTGGTGTGACTAGGGTTTGCCTCACCCAAGCCATGGTCCAGCGGTCGCTTCAGATGCATATGAAATTCATACCATAAAGGACGAAGTGAGGAGCTGATGCCTTCCAACTGTGGTGAAGGTGAATTTTAAAACAGATTACAGACTGCTGGAAGAATGAACAAAGCCGTCTTAGGAAAGATACCCCCAGAACTCTCCTTAGAGATGAGGCTTGTGAGATGCCCCCCTGCTTATGGTGGGGATGTTATCAGGGAATGCCCAGTCTCTAGGAAACAACGTCCTCTTTGACAAAGTAGAGGCTCACCGAAGAGTTGAAAGGACACAAAAGCCAAGGCAGCAGACTCAGACGTGAGCATGGAGATGGAACCGAATCAGGCAGCAGTGCATGCCAGTCTACTTAAGTTCGGCGGGAGTCATAGCCAGAGTCCAGCAGGCAGCTCCTTCCGTTTAATTCCCTGCTGAGAACGTAAGTGCCTATGCCAAATTTGCTGAGTCATGATTCACATTTTCACCGGATTCCCCAGAGGAATCTTGTATGTTCTTCAATGTAACTCATTCACTCACTGCCATCGAGTCAATGTGACCCCTGTGGGCTTCTGAGACTGTAATTGTGTACAGGAGTAGAAAGCCCTGTTTTTCCCCCTCCGAGCTGCTGGTGGTTTCGAACTGCTTACCTTTCAGATCGCAGCCCAGTTAGGAACTACTCCACCACTGGGGCTCCATAATATATACTTGGGGAGGGGGGCCTTCAAAAAACTAGTTGAAAAATAGAATTAAATGGATCATGGAATTTTCCTGTGGACTCTTTGAGATCCCTGGTATATAAGAATATACATGATATATGAACTATATTATGTCTTTTGAATCTCTCCCCAGGGATAGATGTAAAACCACTTGGGGATCTTGTTCAACGGTAGCTGCTGATTCAACATACCTGGGGTTAAAAAGGCAAATTCACCACAGGGGTCCAGCTGGAACGCCGGGCCGGAAGCCCACTTCTGAGTCTGCTGGAAGGCACCTAGCCATGGCAGCCTTTGCTCTTTAACGGGTGTGCACCATGGTGTTGTTGTGTCTGAGCAGTGTTCCACCAGGCCGCGAGTGTTCAGCAGCGGCAGTGTTCCTGTGCACAGAGCAAGAATGCCACCACAAGGTTGGCAAGCTGACGTGCTAGCTAGGGCTAGCTAGGACTGAATAGAGATAAGCCCACTGCCGCTGAGTGGATTAGAACTCACAAACTCTGTAGGAGAGTGCAGACCGGCCTCGTGGGGTTTCTGAGGCGGGAGTCTTTTCAGAAGCAGACCGACAGGGCTTTCTCCCACAGAGTGGCTCACGGGTTTGAACTGCCGACCTTTCAGTTAGCAACCGAGAGCGTGAACAGGGCTCCTTCACTGAGATGATGCAAGCCAGTTCATCTCTTTTGAAGTCTTAAGAGGATTAAGAAAGGAGATGTGTTTTCAAGAGAGGGCTCCTCTGCTCCTGGATCCTTGTCCTTCTTCGGTGATACTGGAAAGGCACGCCATTTCCCGGGGCATAATTATTTATTCTTTGATCTTCTTGTCAACCATTATCTGGGAAGGGTTTGCGGGAGAGGATTTTTCTGACAAATCTGTGGAGCATTTGCATCGTGGCTGACTTGAGGCAGGTTGCAGGTGCTGAACTGCATCCCCGTGGGCATTTGAGCTCAGCCGCTAACAGGAAGGTTGGAAGTTTGGGTCCAGCCAGAGGAGTCTTGGAAGTAGACAACCTGGAGACCTGCTTCTGGAAAACAACAACAAAAACAGCCACGCAAAGCCCTGCGGTTCTTACTCTGACACACCTGGACCCCTGTGGTGGTAGCTGAGGCTGCACTCCTCAGAGACTGCATGAAGCATGAGAGGCACTCGGCATTGGTTGCCCTTGATCTTGCAGCCCCTGTGAAGCCAGCAAGGCAGTTTCCACATTTAATTGATGAGGAACAGCTGGTGACTGGACCAGCTGGGACTCAACATGAGGCTTGACGTTACACGTCTGGTCCCTCCCGTGTCGCTAAGCAGGAGCGAGGACATTCTCTGATGTCGAGGGACAAACCATGTAGAAAAGTTAGCGCTATTTGGCTTCTCCACCAGAAATGAAGGTGCTGCTAGCAGGGACAGACCGTTGGCCAGACTCTGTGTGTCATCCCATCCCATCCCCAATCTGTTTTTTTTCCAAAATGCGGGCCATTGGCCCCTGGGAGGACAAAGAAAGGATTGAGAATGAATTCATTCCCCATGCTGGAGGGGAAAAAAACCTCAAGCGACATTCTGTACTCAAGATGGACCAGTATCTTCATCCATAGATAGAACAGTATCATTTCCTGCTGACTAAAGTCCAACCCCCCCCCCCCCGCCACACACACACTAAAACAAAAATCAGACAGAACCTCTCAGTTTGCATTTCTCATCTTGGAAGGCTGCTCCTAAGCCATGATGAAGCACACACTATGCATGCGCTTTCTTAAAAGCGGAGCTGATTAACTCTCTTCTCGGCCTTTAGGGCCTATTTCGGTCAGTTGTCAGCCTCAGGCTCAGCAATTCGTTGCGAAATTTCTCACCCAATTTTGGTCTCTGAGAGAAAAACAGCTGATTGTTCGCCCTTCCCGAGGAGCATCCCTCCCAGCACGGGCAGTCTCAGTTACCGAAGGACCTCCCGCTCGTGCTCTTCCAGGCTAATTCCACTTTCAGTGTCATATGGGTACATAATAAACTTTCTCTGTCCTTTTAGGAGATTCATACCTCCCCCCCCCCATTTTAACAATAGACGCAGTTCCAATCAGATGCCAGAAAGCAATATCCCCCCGATGACAGGCTTTTATTTAGAAATGATGGTGAAATTGTTCCCTAGTATTTTCCAAGGAGCATTAAGGATTTAGAATAGATTATCAGTTGCTAATTTTGAAGATTTGTTGCCAGAGTTCCAAAGGTGTCTAAGAACCTGCAGTGCCCCAGGAATCGGGAGCTGGGTCACAGTGTGGGAGATGAGTCTTCCAGAGTTCTCTGGAAGAGGGGACAGCGGTTGTCGCGGCCTGGAATTGCTGTCGGTGTTTTGGCATTCGATTCCCCGATGCACCGTTGAAAGCAGAGTCTTACCTTCCTCACAACCAGTCAGGCAACCTTTTCCTTTTCCAAGCCGCGGGAAGAGCTCCTCAGAAGCAAGCTCTTCCTTTCCCAATAAAAGAAATATAAATGGCAGGCGAATGGAGAGGGGGAGATGTGTATGTGAGGTGGAGGGGTCCCTCTGTGTTCTGTGTGCAGTTGTGGAAAGGTTAGCACCCTCACCTGCTAGCCAACAGGTTGGTAGTTCAAGTCCAGCCATGAACACTCTGTAGAGCACAGGTCTGTTCTGACACCCCTGAGTCACCCCTAAGGCAGAGTTGACTGGAGGGCAGCTCCTTTGGGTGTGACTCTGTTCCTCATCGAGGAGTCTCTTCCTGGGTTAGGCGTCAGCATCATTCCCAGTGGAGACTGGAGTCGGAAGAGAGCATACCTCTCCAGTCCTTGGTTCGAACCGCCAGCCTTTGGGTTAGCAGCTGATTGTAAAACACTGCTCCTGGCACCAGAGGATCCCGTGTGCCGCCCGACTGGTGTCCTTTCCCAAACAATCCCACTGTGGTTTTATGAAGCATTCTCAAGGCGCACCTGCAGGGCCACGTGCGTTCGCAGTGAAAGCAGCACTGTGTCTTCATCCCGCCTTGGGGAGCGCCCCTTGTTTATTTCACGAACTGGGGAGGAATACCCCAAACCAGCACCACTGCCCAGCATCCCGCGGGTCTCCTGCCACACTCTGTCGTTCCCATTAAATTTACCAGGAAAATGACGTGATGGGGAACTAGTTGGATGATGGAGAACAGAAGTTCATTCTTTCCCCCCCCCCTTTCATGTTGGAGAACACTGTAGGATCGTTACATGTGTAAATACTGTAGGATCTTTACATGTGTAAATACTGTAGGGCCTTTACACATGTCTTAGAATTCATACATTCGAGCTGTAGTATAGGAAGAAACCTTAGAGGTCTCATCAGGCCCAGCTCCCCTACCTCACCAGCCAGCCTAACTCTGCACAATCCTAAATGAATCGCACTGACAAGCCCCGGATGTCGAAAATGCACTGTGCTTTGGGAGTCCCGGAGTGCTGCAGAGAGTTAACACGGTTAGCTGCTAACGGGAAAGTTGGAAATTCAAGTCCGCCTAGAAGCCCCTCAGAAGAAAGGCCTGATGATCCTCTTCTGAGATATCAGCCCCTGGCAACGGGCGATTAGCCTTACTTCTCTCGGTCCCAGCAACTGAGGCTCCTCGGAGGAAGGGCGTGTGGCAACGGTCACACTGTGCCTCGCACGGTCTCTGTGCTTAGTGTCCTTGGAGTCTCTTGCTCGGAAAGAGAACTCTAGAGCCTTGTTTTCCATGTCTTTTCCTCCAATAGTAACTTTTCCTTTCACTGTCTTCTCCTCCAGTCGTCAGGCGGGGTTGCCCAGAGACCACTGTTTCAGCGACTTTAGGAATGACTGCATAATTGCTAGGCTTCCCTTGTTGCAGCCACTTTATCAATCTGTCTTCCTTGAAGGGCTTCCTCTCTTTTGCTGCCCCCCTACTTTACCAAGCACGACGTCCTTCTCCAGGGACTGGTCTTTCCCGACAGCACGTCCAGAGGATGTCACCTGGAGGTTTGCCCTCCTTGTTTCTAAGAAGCACGTCGGCTCTTCACCCAAGACAGACTGGCTTGGGCAGCCCACAGTACGTCCCGCGTTCTCTCCAAGAGTGACAGTCTTGGGGACCCGTGGGAGTGGTTCTAGTCTGCCCTAAAGGGCGGTCACTATGAATCAAGCTTCACTTGATGGCAGAGTTTGGTTTGGGCCTGTCTTTGAGAGGCTCATCATCAGTGGAAGAGGCAGGTGTGTTTGGAACGCCAAAGACTCAACCCCCTGCCGTTGAGTTGATGCCGACTCATAGCGACCCTACAGGACAGGGCAGAACTGCCCCTGTGAGTTTCCAAGGCTGTCACTCTTTATGGGAGTAGAAAGCCTCATCTGTCTCTCATGGAGAGGCTGCTGGTTTTGAACTGCCAACCTTTCAGGTCAAAGCCCAACACATAACCACTGCACCACCAGATCCAGGAAGTAAAGGAAGGGGGCTGAGGATGAGAAAAGACTTCTCAAAAGAAGTGGCATCTGAGTTACCCACGAAGGGAGGGGAGGATGTCCCAGGCTCACACTGCAGACAGGAGCCCGACAGCAGAACAATGCAGGAGAAGAGAGAGGCCGCAGGACAGTCTGACACTGTCGGAGGTGGCAGGTTGGCTGGTAAAAGGGGCAAGAATCAAAGAACAAAAAATCATATCATTGGCTGCACACCTCCATGATACGATCGCTGAAGACAAATGGGTGCATAAGCAAATGTGGCGAAGAAAGCTGATGGTGCCCGGCTATCGAAAGAGATAGTGTCTGGAGTCTTAAAGGCTGGAAGGTGAACAAGCAGCCATCTAGCTCAGAAGCAATAAAGCCCACATGGAAGAAGCACACCAGCCAGTGCGATCACGAGGAGCCAACGGGACCAGGTATAAGGCATCATACACACAAAAAAAGAATATATATACACACACACACACACACACACACACCATAGTGAATGAAGGGGGAAGTGCAAAGTGGAGACCCAAGGCCCATTTGTCGGCCACTGGAGATCCCCTCACAGAGGGGTTTAGGAGAGGAGATGGGTCAGTCAGGGTGCTATGTAGTACCGATGAAGAACACAGCTTTCTCCCAGATCCTGGATGCTTCCTCCCCCAACTACCATGATCCGAATTCTACCTTGCAGGACTGGATAGGGCAGAGGTTGTACACTGGTGCATATGGGGGCTGGAGGCACAGGGAATCCAGGGTGGATGATACCTTCAGGACCAGGGGTGTGAGGGGCGATGCTGGGAGAGTGGAGGGTGAGTGGGTTGGAAAGGGGGCACTGATTACAAGGATCCACCTGTGACCTCAACCCTGGGAGATGGACGGCAGAGAAGCGGGGAAGGGAGACTCCGGATAGGGCAAGATATGACAAAATAACAGTCTATAAATTATCAAGGGCTCATGAGGGAGGGGGAAAAAAGAGGACTGATGCAAAGGACTTAAGTGGAGAGCAAATGCTTTGAAAATGATTAGGGCAAAGAATGTACGGATATGCTTTATAAATTGATGTATGTATATGTATGGATTGTGATAAGAGTTGTATGAGCCCCTAATAAAATGTTTTTTAAAAGGGGGGGGGGCAAGAGGCTGAAAGGAATGGTGGGGCAGGATGGTGAACAGCCTTCTAGTCTGTGCTGAGGAGCTTATCCAGTCCACAGCGGGGCCCTTCCACAGTTTGTAAGTTGGATGACGTAATCAGAAGTGTGTGGCTACCCTCCCTAGAGAAGGTGGGGGCAGGGTGGTTTCTGGAAGAAGGGTGAGGTGAATGAGCCATGCCACCTGCTGCATAGGTGGCGGCATAGTGACACCCCGGTTGTCGCTGTACAGTGGTGGCTCACAGTAGAATGCTCACCTTCCATGAGGGAGACCCGGGTTTCGTTTCTGGCCGGGGACCCCAGGCACGGCCACTGCCTGTCAGTGGTGGTTTGGGTTTAAGCTGTTATTGTCTGAGCAAGTTTCCGCAGAACGTCCAGACTCAGATGGACCAGGAAGAGAAGCTGGATGCTCTACTTCTAAAAATCAGCCATGGAAAACTCAACCGATGACAGGGGTCCAAGGCATAGCCCACCATGCCCTGAACTGCACAGTATTTCGCGCCGTGGTGTATGAGTGCCATGGTATAACTCCAAACCAAATGCACTGCCAAATCGTAGCCACCCCATGGGAAGACTAGAGCTGCCTCTGTGGGTTCAGAGGGTGTAACCCTGTATGGGAGTAGAAAGCTTCCCTCTTTCTCCAAGGAGCAGCTGCGGGTTTCGAACTGCTGACCTTGCAGTGAACAGCCAGACACAGAACCCACTGTGCCACCAGGGATTAGCCAAGAGGATAGTGAGGCTGAAAGCCCAGTCCGCAGTCCCTTGCCCTAACTGGGTGCCCCCCCTCTGCCCGTGTAACACTGTTGTTGTTTATTCCCCTCTTTAATGGGTGGGAGGTGGGGCAATAGAATCCCACCATCACGGTCACCATCACCGACCCCTGGAGAGAGGCAGCTCCTGGCACAGTGCACGTGTTGCCTGACTCTTCTCATCGTTGCCTGCCACCATCCAGTGAGGGAGCCCAGGCACCACCAAGGACAGCCACATGAGACACCCGCTGTGTGCATGCGTGGGACACCAGATCCGCCAGCAGGACGAGGCGCAGGGAAGACCACCCTGTCCAATGAAATGTTTGAATCCCCAGCAAACTAAATGCTGAATCCTGAAGCGATCTGAGGTGAATGGTCTAAGCCAGCCCTTACTGTGTGAGCCAGGGTCTCTGCCCAGAGAGTGTGGTGACTCTTTTAGGACAGAGAGTGTCCGTTAGGAAGTCACGGAGCTAGGCCCCCTGCTGAGAAAAGGGGTTTCATTCAAGAGTTCATTTGTTTGGAGCTCGTGGCTAACAGGTCAGCAGCAGGGACTGGAGCCTCCTCCCAGTGGGCTGCTCCCTTACTGAGCGGGACTCTCAGCATCCCAGCGCTGGCACAGCCCCCACACAACCAGCCCTCCCACGGAAGAGAGGATCTGGAGCGTCCCTGGCAGTGTACAGACGGTTAACACTGTCTGCTGCCAATTGCATGGTTGGAGGTTCGAGTCTGCCCAGAGGCTGCTCAGAAGAAAGGCCTGGCAATCTGCTTCCCAAGAAGGAGCCTTGAAGCTCCCTGTGGGGCACGTAGAGTCCGCGGGATGGCATGTGGCTTGGGCAGTTTTGTTTTTGTTGTGTTTTGCTGACAACTCTTGCTCATCGGGTGAAGGTCGCCATCCTTGTCGAGGTGGGTGTTTCCTTAGGGGAAATTCGCTTTACGCAACGTGCACCGTGCAGGCAGCCCTGGCTTCGTGACTTCTCTCGCTCAGCGATTTTCAGAGGCGGGTGAGGGGCACGCAGGATGGTTTTGACCTCTCAGGGGCACCTGGTAATGTCAGCTGCCATTTCTAGATTGCCACACTTGGGAGGAGGTTGCTACGGCAGCTGGTGGGTAGAAGCCAAGGAGGAACGTCAACGTCTTATAAAGCAGTGGGTGTCCGAAGAGGGGAGTCAAGCCAAAATGCCAGCCGCACGGACTCCGCTGTCCGGGGCTGCTCTCACGACTGCCACAAGTGGGAGACTGGAGCACACAAATTAATTTTCTCACCAAGAAAGAGGCTGGAAGGCGCAATGTAAGGCTTTCTCTCTCTGTCCATGCCGGGGGAAGGGCCTTGTTTCTGTGGAACTTCCGCCATCTTCACCTGGCATGTGTCCCCAAGGCTGCTCTGCTTGCTTGCTCGGTGATTCTCTTTTATATAACAAAAGAGAGCCACCCAAGACACAACCCTCTGCTAATCTGCCCATAGTAAAACAACAAAGAAAAAACCCCAGGCCTAGCTAGCTGAGAAGCAACCACGCCCATGTGGAAGGAGCACACCAGCCTGTGGGATCATGACGTGTCGATCGGATCAGGTATCAGGCATCAAAGAACCAGAACAAGAAATCATATCAATGTGAATGAGGGGGAGGGCGGAGTGGAGACCCAAAGCCCATCTGTAGACGATTTGAAATCCCCTTACAGAGGGTCACAAGGAAGAGACGAGCCAGGCATGGTGCAGTGTAGCATCCAGCCAGTCAGGGTGCAGTACAGCATCAAGGAAACATACACCTTTCCTCTAGTTCTTTAATGCTTCCTCCCCGCCTACACACACCACTATCATGACCCTAATTCTACCTTACAAATCTGGCTAGACCAGAGCATGTACACGGGTACAGATAAGACCTGGAAACACAGGGAATCCAGGACAGATAAGCCCCTCTGGACCAATACTGAGAATAGAGATACCAAGATGATAAGGGGAAGGTGGGGGGAGAAAGGTGGAACCGATCACAGTGACCTTCATATAACCCCCTCCCAGGGGGATGGGCAACAGAAAAGTGGATAAAGGGAGACAGCGGTCAGTGTAAGACATGAAAAACATAATAACATAAATTATCAAGGGTTCATGGGGAGGGAGGAGGGGGAGGGAGAATGAGCTGATACCAAGGGCTCAAGTAGAAAGAAAATGTTTTAAAAATGATGGTAACAAATGTGCTGGACACAATGGATGGATGGATGGATGGATGGATTGTGATTAGAGCTGTAAGAGCCCCCAATAAAATGATTTTTTAAAGTTTACATTTTAAAAGAAAACCCCAGGCCTAAGTGGAAAGCTGATGTGCTCCGTAAAATTTCACACACAAAAAAAGAAGGAAATGTAGAAACCTAGGCTATGTTGAGAAACAATAGCTTCACATTTTGATATGTTTATTCAATAAAAAATGTCTATAATTTTATTTGCACACACACATAGGCAAGCCCTATGAAAATGAAAATAAAACAGGAATGGGTGCCTTGTACAGATCATAGAGGACTCTACATTTGGTAAGTTTAGTGGGGATCTCTAGTGGCACTCTGGATTAAATAAGCATTGGGCTGCTAACCGCAAGGTCAGTGGTTTAAACCCACCAGCTGCTCCTTGTGAGATAGAGGAAACTGTCTGTCCCTGTGAAGATTTACAGCCTGGGAAACCCCGTCTGGGGTTGCTATCAATCAGAATCAACTGAAGGACAATAGAGTTTGGGGGTAGACGTGGTCATTTGGAATCAGAAGTCAGCAGTTCAAAACCACCCACCACGCCTGGGCAGAAAGATGAGGCTCTCCATTCCCATAAAGTGTCACCGTCTAGAACACTCACAGGGGCACTTCCATCCTGTCCTACAGGGTCACTGTGAGTCCGCATGGACCCAATGGCAGGGCGTTCATAAGGCCACTTCCCTTTCATACCCATGGGGACATTCCAGGGCCGTTGGGATTCAGTGTCGCTGTATGATAGAGCGATTATGGATCAGTCACCTTGCATCGGCTATTGTAGTCACGTGTCTCTGCGGAGGTGGTCTGCCATGTCCTCCGCCTTCCTGCTCAAGTGGCCGACTGTCACTTACACTGCTAATACCTCTGGGTGGTGCAAATGCTTAACACATTCTGCTACTCATTGCGAGGCTGATGGTTTGAATCCACCTCAGAAGAAGGCCTGACGCTCTACCTGTGAAACATCAGCCACGGAAGACCCTCCGGGGCGCAGGTGTACTGGCTCACAGGAGGTTGCCATGAGGTGGAGTTCGCTCCTCTTCCGCGACATCCTTTTGGCCCCCTGATTTTTAACTGGATGGAGGGCACCCGTCTTACATCCACCAATCCGTACGCGTTCTGTTTCATTTCATGCATTGCAACCTCACGTCACCCGCCGCACCTCTTCCCTCTGCTTCCGTCTCCATTTGTCCTCCCTGATCCCTCTGAACGTTGCCCTTGGTTAAATGCTCCCCCCATGGTCCCAAATGATCGGTTATTCTAAGGCAGTGGTTCTCAACCTTCCTCATGCCGCAACCCTTTAATATAGTTCCTCATGTGGTGGGTACCCCCAAACATAAAATTATTCATTGCTACTTCATCACTGTAATTTTGCTACTGTTATGAACCGGGTGACCCCTGTGAAAGGGTCATTCGACCCCCCCAAAGGGGTCTCGACCCCCAGGTTGAGAACCACAGCTCTAAGGCATGCCGACATCAACAGGGCTATCAGGAGAAAGACAAGACCTACTCCTGCAAAGCGGTGCAGGCTCAGAAACTCACAGGGGCCTTTCCACCCTGCCCTATAAGGTCGCTATGAGCCGGCACCGACTTGATGGCAGTGAGTTTGAGTTTTGGTCCGTAGTCCTAGTCGTCCCCCTTATAGACCTGTCAATGGTTTGGCTGAAAGTTGAGCCGTGTGGGGTGAGTTCAGGTGAGTTCGGGGCTGTAATCTTTATGGAAGCAGATTTCCAGGCTGCTCTTCCACAGCGCCACCAGGCGATTCGAATGGAAGCCATTCGCTTAGTAGGAGAACGCAAACCACTGGCACCGCCCGAGAACCGTCCATTCCGGCGTCACCTTCCGTTCTCTGAGAGCTACTGCCTCTCTTTCAGTGCTGGGTCTCCGGCTGCAGCGTCACATCCGTCCTTCACCTCTGCCAGGTGCCAGTGCCCTTGGGCACCTGGAGTTCTTGATTTCAACTAGAAAACGGTGTAAAGGTAGAATTCTTAAATCTGCTCCCATTATCAGACTCTCTACTAAAATGAGCAGCCCCAGATCTAACCCTCTCAGGCCTGGACAACTGAGTTTTAAAACATTGATTTCTCTTTAATTTCCTCCTATGACATAGTTACATTGACTTTTGAGATTGTTGGCCGTTCCGTGCATTTATATGACCTCATGGCCCAGATTAATGTCCTCCTTTCCTCCTTCTCTGCACAGCTCTGAGCAGCGGGTCCCCTGTTCCACCTCTTACCACAGCTCTGGTTTGCACTCTGGGGACGGGATCACAAAGACAGGACCTCTGGGCCTCCCGGAAATAAGACAAGTGCCAACCGTTGTGATTGAATGTGACGACAATAAGGAAAATGTGCCTCATGAGTCAGACTACGAAGACTCGTCTTGCCTATACACCAGAGAAGAGGAGGAAGAAGAGGACGAGGATGATGACAGCTCATTGTACACCAGTACGTTTCCCCCAAACTCCCCATGGTCTGTGGAGAGAGCGCTCGCTAACCCTGGGTCTGGGGTGAACGGACCCTGGATCCCACCAAAACTAAACCGAGCCCACTGCTGTCAAGCTGGTTCTGACTCTTAACAGCCCTGTTGATGGTTTCTGAGGCTGTAAATCTTTGTCGGAGCAGACAGCCTCATCTTTCTCCTGAGGAATGGCTGATGGGTTTGAACCACCAACCTTGAGATTAGCATCCTCGTGCCTCACCCTCAGCACCACTAGGGCTTCCTTACCCTGAGTCAGAGGGCAGCAGAATAACCCTTTTTGATCTTCCCTCCTGGCATTCATCTGTCACATGAGAGGGTGCAATGCCTTCAGAATCACTATCCCTCTTCTCAACTAGTTCCGTCCTTCTTCCCGTGATTGCTTCCCCTGGGTTAGAAACACATCCCCTCTTGAAAGTAAGTAAATAGATAGATGGATGGATGAACGAATGACTGGGTGGAAAGGTAAGTAAGTAGATAGATAGATGATAGATAGATAGATAGATAGATAGATAGATAGATAGATAGATAGATAGATAGATGATGGATGGATGGATGGATGGATAGATAGATGAAACAAAAACTAAGGTAAGAAAGCCTAAAGGTTTGTTCTAGTCCATCAAACACTTAGAAATTCAAAGCATGATATCTGCAACAAATTCACCTTTAAGCGTACCTCGGCATCTTTAAAAGGGCTGAATTAAACGTATTGCCGGGCTTTAAAAAGTGCCATGAAGCAAAGGAAGTGATGAAGAAAGCAGTGTCCAAAGTCATATCATTTCAGCCACGAGTAACGAACACATTTCAGCCACATAGAGATTCACGAATATAGAGTCCCGGGGTGGTGGAAATAGTTAACACACACAGCTGTACCTCAGAAGAAAGGCCTGGAGATCTGCTTCCAACTAATCAGTCCTTGAACACCCTATGGGAGTGGGAGGGAAGGGGAATAAAAGAGAAGCTGATACCAAAGGCTCAAAAAGAAATTTTTTCGGAAATGTTGATGGCAACATATGTACAGGCGTGCTTAATACTACTGAATGATGGCTTGTTACAAGCGCTGTAAGAGCCCCCCAATAAAATGATTAATTTAACCAAAAGCCCTATGGTGCATATCCTACTTGGGCGCACGTAGGGGCGCCATGAGCTGGGCGTGATGAGATGCCAGTGGAGCCATGTGCCTGTCAGTGTGCAGGGAGTTCATTCCCTTCCCTGTGTCACCGCTCCATGCCACAGAGACCGGGACCCCATTTGACAGATGACAGAATGAAGTAGAGAGGGGTGTAACCAGCCCAGAGCCGCTCGCCTTCTAAGTGGTACTGCTGGGAATCGACACCAGCCTTGTCTGCCTCCAACACCCGTGTGCTCCCGGCACCAACTGGCCCCACTTGGCACAACTTGATTTCCCTTCTCCAACCCCCAGCTCCAAGGTAGCCCATCTTCTTGCCTCCTGAGAATGCCTGTTTTACGCGCCACCTCTGAGCCTTTGCAGATGCCGACCCCTGCCAGGACACAACCTTCCTCATTCCTGACGCCTGGTAGTCTCAGCCATCTGCCCTCCCAGTGTCTATTCAAGACCCTGCCCCTCCGGGCCACTGCTGTGCTTACCGATGGCCCCTGTCCTTTCCCATCCCACAGTAGTGAATTCCTTTGCGGCCCTTGCTTTGTGGCCCACAAGCCCCCACTCCTGGAGAGCAGAGACTCAACATCACATGCTCTCCAGGTGCCTCACACACACCCTTCACATCTGCAGAGCATTCCTGAGGAATAGGGTGGCTGAGTGCATGGTGAACATGCTTAACTATTCACTGAAAGGTTAGAGATTCGAGTCCACCCAGTGGTGCCGCAGAGTAAAGGCCTGGCAAGCCACCGCCATTAAAAACCTTATGGGGGCGCAGCTCTACCCTGACACCCATGTCTTCTCTGGCACGCCATGCTGCCATGTGACTGGGCGGCCACTGTTCTGTTTTCCGTCACTCTCAGATGGTAAGCCCTCTGCTTTTCTTCCTGTGTTTTACCCCGTGGTCCACTGTTGACCGCTCGGGGGCCCAGGCAGGTGTGGATGACTATAAATGGATTAACTTCTCCCTCCCACAGGCTCCCTGGCCATGAAGGTGTGCAGGAAGGACTCCTTGGCCATCAAGCTCAGCAACCGGCCCTCCAAACGAGAACTGGAAGAAAAGAACATTCTCCCCAGACAGACGGACGAGGAGCGACTGGAGCTGAGGCAGCAGATTGGCACCAAGCTCACCAGGTAGGGCGGCGGCAGCCCGCAGCTTCCACTGACAGCAGAGCCAGCAGTGTGCTCCTGCCTCAGAGCATCCCATCTCCTTCCCTGTCTCCAGGTCAGTCCTGGGTCTTCTGTTTAGTGCCGGGCATTCATGGTTTTGTCCAGCAAAATTATTCTCAAGGTGATGGGCTAGGCCAAGAAGACAGGTGCTGGGACGGGGTAAGATAAACGAGCAGAAGAGCTCAAAACAGAAGTAGTGGTTATATTGTGCTTACTCAAAAATCTTGGATGGAAACACCTTGCTTGAGTGGATGGCTGTTGATGCTGGTGCTGGAAGGCTGTCCGAGGTACTGAATGAATCACAGGTGAGTCTCGGAGCCCTGCAGAGTCCTGGGTTGCCAGGACAAGTCTACAACTGGTGCCTCCTTAGTCATAAGACTCTCACCTGGTATGTGGGACCCAGGGCTGCTTCCATAGTGAAACAAGCTGGCAGGCATGTCGTGGATTTTGAACATGGTCTTGGAGTAATGCTATGCCTTGTAGAGAAACCAGCTGGCTGCTTTTGAATGACTAACTGCCAAAGAAGCCAAGAGAGGTCCTTCTGCCCCTTCTCCACAGTTAACTTCTATAGCCCCCCACTCCTTTTACCCATCCAAAGTTTGGAAATCTCACCCGATTCTTGGTGCGTGAAGAAGCTGAGAGGCAGGTAAATAAGTAAAGATACCCCTATAGAATAGAAAAATTGCCATTCTTCTTTGAAGTTAATAATCTAGGTCTACGTGCATCTGGTTTGGTTAAGCTCCAGGTGAGCAGATAAATGCACCTCCTGTTCCACTGTGCCAACTGTGTAAGAGATTGTTGGTGTTGGTTGCTGTTGAGTGAGTTCTCACTCATGGGGAGAACTGTGCTCAAAGTGTTCAAGGCTGTGACCTTTTATAAGCAGGTCACCAGGCATGCTTCTGAGGCACCGCCGCTGGGTGGATCTGAACCGCCATCCTTTCCATTGGGCATCCCTTGCTTAATTGCTGGCCCCATCCAGGGATCCTATAGAAGAGGCGAGTGATTGTTAGGGGTGCCTCACCAGCGTCCTGAGATATTCTGTGCACAGTCACCCTTTACATAAGCACACCTCTCTAACTGCGGGCTTTCCAGACCCCCGCTTGGTCCACGGTTGGTTAATTTAATTACATGAAGCCCTCGGATGACAGGGCACGGGATGCAGGACCTGGGGTTTCCAAGCACCGCAGAAATGCCTGGTGCTGAGGAAGCATTGTTCTTGCTTCTGAAACACCCTGTAGAAAAGCAAGATGTTCTCTAAGTCACCGAGAACAGTTGTCTTTAAAAAGATTCCAAGGGAGTCCCTGAGTGGGGCAAGCAGTGAGGCATTCAGCCTGTGATGGAAAGTTGGTGGTTCAAACCTGCCCAAAGGCATCTTGCTTACAAGATAGGCCTGGTGATGTGCTACAGAAAGGCCAGTGGAACACAGTTCTACTTGAATGCCCATGAGACTCTATTGAGCTGGAAATGACTGATAGCAGTTGATTGTCTGCGGGGACTCTGACACGTGGCTTGTCTGTGAACCTTGTCAAGCCAGTGTGTTTGGAGGCCCCTCTTGGGGCACAATCAGCTTTCCAGACTGAGCTGAAGGCTGGCCCAGCCTTTCCACACAGCAGCCTGTTCCTCAGTCCCTTCCTATCCCCTCCATCATTTGGGGAATGGACAGAAGATAATCTGAAGATATCCCGCACCCCAGCCCCAGCATAGGTGGGAGTTCATTGCCGAAATCAAGCTCTGGAGTACATGGGAATTCAGGCAGCCTGCCTCCCCCAACACACATATCCCCTCAAAAATACATCTTCAACCTTAAAATAGTACCCTCCCACCTGGGGTGGACTGTCTTCCTCTTTGTTGCGGTCATGGTTGACCAGGACCCACACGGCTGGAGCAGCCTCAGGCCCACTTACTGTTGGGAACATCTGTGTTTGCAGGCAACAGGAAACTTGGCTGCTTGGTGTTAGATAGGGAGTTTCTCTCTGCGTTGGCCTTTTTCTGGTACCCTGTGATTCAGACCATCTCTCCCAGAGGTCTCTGCTGCATTAGGAGCAGCTCTCCTGGACCAGTGGTCAAAAGGGATGCGAGGAGCAAGTGTGCAATGGCTCTACCTGGAAAGGACCACAACTCCAAAGGTGGTTCAGACCTAGAGATATTTTGTGTGTGTGCCAACCAGTAAACTCGCTGTATGTCACAGGACTACTTTTAGGACCCTAGGAGAGATGCGATCTCTAATTGTGTGAGGGATCCTCATGCTGTCTTCCAAAAAACACCGTACCGTTAATATGCCCACAGTGATGGACGAAGTGTTCTAATCGCCCCCTGGGCTCGCCAGCCCTTGTTTTCTAACTTTCCGATCATTGGCCATTCTAGCCAGGGGGAGGTGATATATCGTTGTAAAGGGTGTCACTGTCAGGTAAACATTGGACCACAAGGTCAACACTTCAAACCTACCAACCGCTCCTCGAGAGAAAGAAGAGGCTGTCTGTGGCCATCCAGATGTAAAGCCTCAAAAGCTCTCTATGGAACCACTGTGGGTTGGAAGGACTCAATGGCAAAAGGATTGGGTAGATGTCTGTCACTAAACCACTGCCAGCCTCTGTCCATTGCTGTGGCTGCAGAGTATGCCAAGAGGGGTAAGACTTCCCACTTCATTCTTTTTGGTGAGCCTGCATATTTTAATTATTTTCTTTTATTCCCCCCAAATTGCTTTAGCTATTCAGGGTTTCTTACCTTTCCATATAAAGGTGGGGTTACTTTTCATTTCTATTAAAAATGCCATTGACATTTTGATCAGTGTGACATTGAATCTATGGATCACCTTAGATAGTATTGACATTTTCACACTATTAAGTCTTCCAATCCATGAGCGTGGAATATTTTCCCATTTACTTAGCTTTGACTTGGCCTCTTGCAGCAGTGCGTTGAAGTTTTCACTGTAGACATCCTTTACATCTTTGGTTAAGCTCATTCCTAGGTATTTGATAGAGGAGATTATTTGACTGCCTTGTAAACATCATGAATGCCATTGAATTTGAGATGATGGAAACATTTTGAAAATTGGAAGTGGTGATGGTTGAGCAGCATTGTAGGTGTAAATAATGTCCATGAACTGTACATATAAGAATGGTTAAAATGGTAAATCCCATGTCATACATATTGTACCACACTTTCTTTTTTTCAACTGTAAGCAAAGCATGTTTGGGGCCCAATGGAAAAGTCTGTCTCTTGTCTAAAAGGGTCCATTAGAGTTGAGCATCAGCCCCCTGGGTAAACAGAAATGGAGGACTCATTTGTCAGATCTTCAGGAAAAATTCAGAATTTTTTTCTATGTAAAATTTCAAAATCTTAGAACATTGGACACACTGAGCAAAGCATTTTTATGGGCTGGCGTCCGTCCAAGAACCACCTTTCAGCCATGGGGTTCCTGGTTCCGGGGTCTTTCCTGGAAGCTGGAGTTTATCCTACCTGCATTATCGCCATCAATTCTAGGTATGTGCACTGCACATTTTGATGCGATAATGAGACAAAAGTGCCACGTGAATGGGAGTGTGAGGGCCCACGAACTCATATGTGTCTGGAGCAATAGGTAATTAATGACTGTAGGACCCAAATTAGTGTCAACATGATTATTTGGGTGGCTAAAAAGTAAAACACATCCTATATTCCTGAAAAGAACAGTGCTTCCCGCTCTCCCTGGTTTAAGGACTTTAGGCAAGCGGCTTTTAGAGACTGTACGAGCAGCTATTGCAAAATACATGAAGTCGGATGAAGAAGTTTCCTGAAATAGTTATAAATGCATTCTGTGCATGAGTCGGGGATTCTGGAGAAATTAAAGACATAGCACTGGTGGGTTTTTTAAAAACATAAAAGTTTTATTTGGCATACACTTCACATAACGTACAATTTAATCATTGGGTCATATGAAGAAGATTGGTGCAATCATCACCACATGCATTGCAGGATATTGTCTTCTCGTACTCCCGTACTCCTGTTGTCAGCTCCCCACCTCCCCCCCCCCATCCTCCCTCCCATGCTCTGAAGAAATTATCAATCCAATTACTCCCTCTCTATGTCCACCTATCCCGGATTTCATATATTAAAAAAATCATACCAAACATAAACATGAAGCAAACAAACCAAAAAACCCTACAACTCTGATGAGGCAATACAGGAACACCTCAATCAAAAGGAAAGCAGAAAATATTAAAAATGGGAACAACTATCGAATGAGTCAAAGGGGGATCAAATGATAAGTATTACCTTTCAACTTCGATTCGTCTGCCCTAACGCTCTCTGTCTGACGGCAAGGCTGTGAATCCCTTGACTATGTTCAGAGGAGATTCACCCGGTGAGGATTTGAATCTGCTTTGGCAGGGAGAGCATCAGTAGGCACCACGTGGTTGCCCAGCTGTCTGACCTCTCTGGGACCAAATAACAAACCAAACCCACTGACACGGAGTCACCTGCTGTGGGTTTCCAGGGCTGTACCTGTTGACAGATGTAGAAAGCCCAGTCTTTCTCCCAGGAGTTGCTGGTGGCCACCAACGGCTGACCGTGCAATTGCTGCCCAACACAGCCACTATACGCACCAGGGCATCGGAATTCTCCTTCTCCACTGATCAACGCAATCACCTAAAAAGCCTATCCTCTTTACACCGCAGCATAGTCAGGAATGGCCTCCGGAAAGTAGACAAACCATGGTCTGGTCATCCCCATGAAAGCCGGCCTCTGACTTAGTCTAATCCTGTGTAGAAAGTGAGAGTATTCATAGCCTGCTGTTTAATACTCCTGAGAAAGAGCCCACAGGGTCAGCATTTGGAAGCCACACTGTGAGCTACACAGATGAGGTTCTCTGCCTGGGAGGATCCGCACTCTTAGAAGCCCGCCGGAGTTCTGCTGTATCCCATAGGGTCACTCTGAGTCAGAATCGGCACGGTCGGTTACGTAGACCGTGAAATAATATGTCCAGAGATGGACTGGTTCAAAGCCTAGTGAAATAGTCAGGGGAATAATTAAAATCTATTTTTAATGCTCCTAACGTAGGCAGTGATATACAGTCTTCTGTTGACTTCTGGACTAGTTGGCATTTTGTTTCTGTTTTGGAAGAAGACGTGCTAGGAGTCTGTCACCCAGCCCCAAGGTGATGAGTGACATCTCCACTGAGGAACTGAGGGACTGACGCTCCATGCGAGCTGGCATCTCCTTAGGCTAGGGGTTTCATCTGTGACAGAAGCACTGTCTACAAAGAGGAGGAGCAAGCCCAGGCTGTGTGACTCCAGTTTCGCTTGGCCTGAGTGCCGCTAGGCACAAGTCATGGTGAGGCACCACCTCAAAGAGGGGAGGGGAACAGGCTGGGGTGAGACTTTGGAGTCCCTTTCTTGCTGATCTGTCCATTGCAGCTTTGCCTCCTCATTAGCATCACCACGGTCACCACCGTCACCAGTCCGGTCATCATCACCACCCCCACCACCATCTTGATGTTTGCGCCGGCAGCAGAGTGGGTCAGGAGTTACACTGCTAACTTCCAAGTCCAGACCCGTGAGAGGAAGACAGACTGTCTGCTTCTGTAAAGCTGCGTCGTCTGGGAAACGTCATAGAGGATTTGCTGTGAGTCTGAGTTGGCCCAGCAGCAGCGGTGGATTTGGTCGAGTGCTGGTGGGGCTGGCGTGGAATGGGCCAAGGCTCGGAGGCTGGAGAGATGGCATGCCAGTCTGCTCATCTTCGTTTCCACAAAGCCGGGGAGAACCGAGGGGCTGCTGGGCTGGAGCCACACGTTCTGAGAGAGTACGCAAAACCGAAGCTAGCTTCCAGTCACCACGTCAGGGGACTCGGCCTGAACGTCACCACCCTGTAGCACGGATGTCACCGACAGGTGGACTCTGCGGAGACTCAGCTGCTTTCAGATCACTTGGAGCCCCCAGGAACGCACCACACACACACACACACACACACCCCAACCTTTCAGGAAGCTGACATCTGAAAGGGACTTAGAAGAGTTGAAGCTGTCCTGCTACCTGCCTAAGACAGCCCCCCGGGCGGTCGTGTCCTTTCAGAGTGAACTATGAGAAGGTGGCCCGGAGAAGAAGCTGTCCTTGAGAGAGAGACTGAAACTGCAGGTTCCGGCACTGAGGCACGGCTCACCCCAGGAAAGGGGTGAGCGCACATTTCTCAGGGCCCTGTATGTGGACGGAGGCAGCCCCTTGTCCCAGCTTCCTGCTGTTGGGAAATGCAGGGAGGGCTGCTCCCTTGTCGTCCATCCCCCCAGCCCTGGCCTGAGGGGAGTGTGTGTCAGGGAGAGTGGGGTCACAGTGTGGGGAACAAAGCCATCTTGTCGTGCCTCCCCCGGGGCTCTGCGGGTCACGGTCACAGCTGCGCAGCATCCCCTGCATTTTTGAGCGATACAGTAAGGGCCGCAGACAGAAGGGCTGTCTTTCCCCCCCAGCAAGAACAGAATTGATCTTAGTGTTCAAGACTTAATAAAGGTTGGGGGCAGGGGGAGGTGGCCATCAATGGGAAGTGTGGGGGGCGGGGGGTTGTCTTTCTTTGCCTTACATCCCATTGCCCTCTTAAATGACGGATTCTTCCAGCAGCTCGGGATTGAAGGCGTGGGGGAGGGGCACGCTAGAGCTGCATCTTCCGGGCTGCCCTCCTTCCACATGTTCTGAGGTTCCTTCCCCTGAGTGTGCAAGGAAGCGAGACCAGGGAAGAGTCTCAAGACTGAACTTTGGTTTCTTTGAACTTTTGTAGTGAAAAGTTGAGGTGTCAGAGCAGATGGTCAGCGTCGCATCCAATGACTTGGACATCCTCGGCTGCCTCTCATCCATTGCTGGGCGTCAGCGCTCACCCCACTGCCTCTTGGGCTTCTGCCTCCTCATTCTCTTCTGATTCTGTCCTCAGGCAAATGCTGCCCCGTTCTCCAGTGGATGATGATTCTAAGGAGTACATGCCTCACTGCGTGTGCTCGTCTGGATAGACTAGAGAACCAAATTCATAGACACACTCATGTGTATAAGAAAGAGCTTCATATAGAAGAGCAATTGGATATTGAGAAGACGTTCCAGCCCGGTCCAGTTCAAGCCCATAAGTCCATCAGCCCACATGTCCAATACCAATCTATAAAGTCCTCTTCAGACTTTACACAACACATGCAATGACACTGAATATAGAAGATCACAGGCCAGTGGGTGGGAAGTCTTGTGGATCCAGTGCCGTTGTAAGCATCTCAGCGCTGACGGAGGGGGGAGGTCTCCACGTGACTTCTCCAGCTCCAGAGGTCTGGCTCCTTCAACCTTTCTCCATGTGTCTTCTCCACAGGGATGTCTCGCAGGGAATAAGCAGAGCGAGAGAGTGTCTCCTGTCTCCAAGGGGTTAATACAAGAGTTCCCAGAATCCTTAGGAGAAGGCCAAGCCCACACAGAGGCCTCATTGGCCATATCCTAATTGATAGGCTAGAGTCCACGTCTACATTCTGAATGCTCAAACTGATACCAGATTATGTAACAACCACACCATAGTCTCTGTTCCCTTCACGGTCTATTGTTCCAGTGCAAATTGACCCACAGTGGTAACTTCTGTTCCAGATCTGAAGGGTGGCCAAGGGCCATTGTCCCGGGGGACCCACCTGGCTCATCTGACCAGTAAGCCTCATCTCTCTTGATCTTGAGTTCTGTTCTGCCTTTCCCTCCTGTCTTTCTGGGACCTTCTACTGTGCTCCCCCGTATAAAGACTGGATTCTTGGGTTGTTTGGGTTCGCTGCTTTGCAAACACCCCAGGATGGGTTGCAGAATGAGCCGTTGAGATCCAGTCGGTTGTGTTGACCGACTGTCAGAAGTAGATTTGCCTAGAAGCTCCACTGACCCATGTGCACCCTCTTAGCACCAACACCCAGGCCTCCACCCGCGGATGGGGGTGGTCAGACACGGGGCGCATTGGCTGGAATCAAACCCAGCTCGCTCCCCTGGATGGAGAGAGTTCCACTGCAGAGTCCCCACAGGAGCTATGGCTTAGTCCCCCCTTGTAGCTCTCAGATGCCTCGCTCCCGGTCATCTCTGAGGTCATCTCCAGGGAGTATTCTTCTGTGTTGTTCATCTGAGCAGATGACAGAAGGGAAGGCCTTGGTGGAACTCTGAGGTAGTAGGCCTTGGACTGGTAACTGCAAGGTGTGTGGTTCAAATCCACTAGCCACTCCATAGTAGAAAGAGGAGACTGCCTGATCCTGTCAATACTTACAGTCTCAGAAACCCCGTAAGAGGGTCGCTGTGACTGAGAATGGACTCGGGGCCTGGAGGTCTGGCTGGGGGTTTTATTCACAGTAAGTGGGGAAATCTGCAGTCCCTGGTGCCCAGATTTAGGTCCATTGCAGTGTGCGGAGGAGGTGATACCACGTGGCAGTGATGTCAGCTTCGCCTGAAAATGGGTTAAGAGATGCAGATGTCCAGGCTCCAGCCCTGACTCTGTATGTAGAACTGCAACGAGGAGGGCCCAGGAACCAGCATTTTAACAGACTTGATGCTGCTGCGCACAAAACCATGAGAACCAGTGGTTTAATGGGAAGAGTTTAATGGAAAGACTCTGCAGCGGGGCCTGGCCTTGAAACCTCTTTCCCCCATATCCTACCTGGGTTCCTGCCTACACCTTAATTTCCAAATTTGTGAGATGGGCCTTCCTCACCGGATCATCCAAAGGATGAAAGGAGGCCAGGTCCCCTTCTGTTCATTGCCATCGAATCAGCTCCGAGTCATGGACAACGTCTGTCCCAGGAGCTTCCCTGTCATGGGGCTGCTAGAACTCCTTGTTGTGGACAGTGTGCATTCTGAGTCCCTTCCAACGGGGAGGGCTCATCTTCTACCACAATATCAGACAGGGTTCTGTTGTGATCCATACGTTTCTGCTGACGGATCTGGGGACATCCATCGCCAGGCCTTTCTGCCTTGATCTGGAAGTTCCACTGGATCCTGTCCACCACCATGGGCGACCCTGCTGGTATTCGAAACATCGGTGACATAGCTTTGGGTCTCCTAGCAACGTGCGAGTGACCACCGCATGACTAACTGGCAGGTGGGTGGTGGCATTCTTCTGTGCATAGTACACAAGTGTTAGATGCTTCCCTCCCTTTGTAAAAGTGAATGCTATATTACACTACGCTCATTAGTCAGGATAAGCAGGGCTAGCTGCAGTAGCAATCAAATCCTAAGTTCCACTGACTTAAGACAGCGAAATTTTGTTTCTCATGCAAGTAAAATCTAAAGGAGGCTAGATGGCCTTCATCCTTCATGGGGTCTCTACAGACTTCTAGGTCCCCCTGGCTCCCAGGTCCCCACAGGAAGGGAAGAGGGGCTCTGAGGTGGCACACACTTCCTGCTACTCATACCCCACTCATCAGAGCTGGTTTCCTGATACCCCTAGCTGCAAGGGAGGCGCAACAGGTCTAGGCACACGTGCCGCTTTTGATGAGCGCAGAGTGTCTTCAGTTCCTGAGCATTCTGGTCACCCATGCAATCCTATCTAGAGGACCATCACACTTAAGAGACCTCATGAAAATACCGTACAATTGGCAGGTGGGAGGCAAAGGTCCCCAGTTCATCCGAAGGGAGCCTCCTGGATGAGGTGTCGCAGGGCTCTGGGATGGGATGTGTCCATTGCACGGCAACGATCTGTAACAGTGAAGTCGCTCCTGCAACACAGCGACACCTGGGGAGCCAGGCGATCTAAATCATTGAGAGAGAAAAGATACCCAGAATAGACAGTGCTTCTCTTGAACGGGGGAAAGCAGCCTAGTGGGCAGCCCTGGAGCTGACTGCCTTTGACATTGGAGTCCCTGGGGGGTACATATGGTTACTGTTCTCGACTGCCAGCAGAAAGGTTGGAAGTTCCAGACCACTTGAAGGAGCCTCGCCAGAAGGGCTGGTGAGCGTCCCAGAATTCTGCAATGGAAACTCTGTGGGACAGCTCTACTCTGACCCATGGATGGGGTCTCTGTGAGTTGGAACCAAACTCACAAAAAAAACCTCACTGTCATCCAGTTGATTCTGACTCATGGCAGCTCTATAGGATGGACAGAATAGCATTAACTACCCCTGTGAGTTTCCAAGACTGGAAATCTTTATAGGAGTAGAAAGCCTCATCTTCTCCCCACAGAGCGACTGGTGGTTTTGAACTGCCGACCTTGTGATTAACAGACCCAAACGAGTAACCCAGTATACCACCACAGCTCCTTTCAGGTTAATTAGTCTTATGAATTTCCTGTAGACTATCCTCTTATCACTTTTTATTATTCATGTAAAATGCTTTCCCAAAGGGATGGGGTGAGACTGGCACTCTGGACCATTTGAACATGGTCTCAACACCAAACACTATGCACGTTTGACTCAGAATTTAGTTTCTCTCAAGCTTGTGCATTCATAGGAGCCACTTCCACTTGAGCTGCCGACTGCTTTTCTTGCATAGGAAGATGAAACGAGTTACACTGAGAGACTGTGACACCTGGGCTTCGGCAAACTGGTTCTCCTGAAAGGGTGGACCAAGTACCTACTGCGTGCACTGCACCACCTTAGGTGGTGCTGAGAAGGTAGCCCGAGAGCCGCCCTCTGGGAAGGCTTTTAGGAAGAGGCCCCGGTGGCACAGTGGAAAGGCAGTCTGAACCCACTAGTAGCTCCTTAGAAGAAAAGACGATGTTGGGGACTTCCATAAAAATTAGAGCCTCGCAAACCCGCTGGGGTAATTCCACTCTGTCCTGTGGGCTGGGTATGCGTCAGCATCAACGCACACAGCCCTGAGAGAGCTTGAACTAGCTACCAAAGAGACTACTCATTGCTTTCTCTCATTTTGTTTGTAACAGACGTATGAGTGGCAAGCTATGTGGGGGAGGTGTGGGCTGGTCTACAATTCACATTATTGATGTGACTTGCTTTCAGAGTCTCTATTTCTCTTACCCTATTTTTCGTCTTAAAATGCTTTCCCACACCAGCTTGTGCCATCACAAGGTGTCAAGGGATCAGGTATCAGGCATCGTCAGAACAAAAAATCTTACCATAGTGAATGAGGGAGGGAGTGCGGAGTGGAGACCCAAAGCCCATTTGTAGGCCACTGGAGATCCCCTTGCAGAGGGGTCTTGGGGAGGAGACAAGACAGCCGGGGTGCGATGTAGCAATGATGAAAAATACAACTTTCCTCTAGTTCCTAAATGCTCTCCCCCCCTCGCCCACTGTCATGATCCGAATCCTACCTTGCAAGTCTGACTAGATCAGAGGAGGTACACTGGTACAGATGAGAACTGGAAACACAGTGAAGCCAGGGCGGATGATCCCCTCAGGACCAGTGGAATGAGTGGCGATACTGGGAGGGCATAGGGAGGGTGGGTTGGAAAGGGGGAACCTATTTCAAGGATCTACATGTGACCTCCTCCCTGGGGAACATACAACAGAAAAGTGGGGGAAGAGAGACGTGGAACAGAGCAATATATGACAAAATAATAATTTATAAATTATTAAGGGTTCATGAGGGAGGGGGGAGTGAGTAGGGAGGGGAAAGAATGAGTGGATGCCAGGGGCTTGGGCGGAGAGCAAATGTTTTGAGAATGGTGTGGGCAACGAATGTACAGATCTGTTTTACACAATTGCTAGATGTATGGATTGTGATAGGAGTTATATGAGCCCCTAATAAAATGATTTTTTAAAATGCTTCCCCAAAGGGGCAGGGTGAGGGCAGTACTTTGGATCATTTAAATGCTGTTTCAAACACTGACTAATTGACGCGTTTGGATCTGAGCTAATTTTCCCTTAAACATATGCCTTCATAGGAACACCTTCACCTTGAGTTGGCAGGCCCGCATTTCTGACCGTGTCTGTGAGTCAGAATGGACTCACCGGTGGTGAGCCGAGAGCCAAGTCTTGGACTCGCTTACACACTGATGGTCCTGTGCGCTCCCTTTCTATCATCTGGGAAGATCTCTCAAAGCTACCCGTGAACTCCCCAAGGAGCAATAAAGGAATTGACAGCTCAGTCATTTATGAGATAGGTGAAGGATGAGCTAGACTTCAGTGGACAGGTGATGCCATCCCACGGATCCTTATTTCAAACGTTTGATCTAGGGTTTTCAGAGCAGCTAATGCAGAGATCTGACGAGTCTCTTCTTCATAGTGGCGTCTGCATCGTTCCGCTTGTTCACAGTTGCGTCTCCAGGATCTAAAAGAATATGCTGCTCTGCCATTCACTGCCCCCGAGCCCCTGCCGAGTCAGCGTGACCCTATAGGACAGCGTAGAACTCCTCACTGTGAGTTTCCGAGGCGGACTCTTTACGGGAGTAGAGGCTCCTCTTTCTCCTGCGGAGCAGGTGGTGGCAGCCCAGCATGTGACCACGATTCCATGAGGGCTTCTAAAAGAATAAGCTCCAAACCAAACTCACTGCCATTGAGTCAACGCTGACTCATAGCAACCCCCTGTGAGTTTCTGAAACCATAACTGTTCACAGGAGTAGAAAGTCCGGTCTTTCTCCCACGGAGCTTCTGGTGGTTTCGAACTGCCAACCGTGTGATCTCAGCCCAACTCATAACCACACCACCACTAGGACTCGTGAAAGAATAATGGGATTAGAGAAATGTAGCTCACCCGTGGGCATGTGTGATCCATGGGTCTGTCCTTCTCTGTACAGATTTGGAAAGTGATGCCAAAACTAGATAGAGAGTAAGCCAGTTACACACAGAGTTCCTTCAGGCTGAGCTGGGATTAAAACCCAAGTCTCCTGACCCTACCTAGGAATGAAGATTAATTATTCCACTTCCTCCAAAAGGGAGGAAATTGTCTACTGGCAGAAATAGGTATTAGTCACGCGAAAATAAAGCACATTACACAGCTGAGCTCTCTTCATCCAAGAAAACAAATAGCAGAGGTCTGAAGTAGGGGTTTTAGGAAACACTTTCTGTAAGAATATAGACGCTTGCATTGTCTTGATTATGACTCGTAGCATCTCCACGTGTATCAAAGCAGAACTGTGCTCCACTGGGATTTTAATAACTGATTTTCTGGAAGCCCATGGTGTTAGTCTGGGTTGACTAGAGAAATCCAGAGACAATCATCTGTGTGTAAGAGAGAACTTGATATCCAAGAGTAATTGTGTATTAAGAAAACAGCCCAGCCAGATCAAGTCCATCAGTATGATATTAACCCATATGTCCGATACCAATCTATAAATTCCTCTTCAGACTCACACAGCACATGCAATGATGCTGAATGCAGGAAGATCACAGGCCAGTGGGTGCAAAGTCTTGTGGATCCAGTGGTGGTGGAAGCACCTCAGCACTGGAGCGGGTCTCCACGTGGTTCCTCCAGCTCCAAGGCTCTGGCTGCTATCAGCGTAGCTCCATGTGGCTTGTCAACAGGAATGTCTCTTAGGGAGAGAACCTGTATCTGGCCTCCAGTGAGCTATTTATTTCTGTTGTACCTACAAATGAGGTCATCAAGCTGTGACCTGATTGACAGACTAAACTCCACCCCTTCACTCTTAATAGTCTCGAGTTGACACCAGCTTATGTAACCACCACACCCATCACCAGACCTTTCTTTGGTGGTACCTCTGTGGGGACTGGACTCTCGAATCACTGCTTAGCAGCCAAGCATATGAACTGTGCACCCCTCAAGACTGTGTTCATGGGAAAACCAGGAGTTGACACACACACCAACCCCCCGCCACTTGACCCCCAGTAATGGCAGCTTATGGATAGCCCATGCGTATCAGAGCAAGCCCATGCTCCATAGAGTTCTCAGTGGCTGGATGGCCAGGAGATCAGCAGGTGTTCTTTCTGAGGGTGCCCAGGGGTGGCCTGCCACCTCCATCCATTCAGTTGGCAGCCAACAGCTTGGACTGTGTTCACCACCCAGGAACTCCCGGTCATCACTACCAACCTCCCCGAGACTGTGACTCTTTGCGGGAGTAGAAAGCCCTGACTTTCTCCTGAGGAGCGACTGGTGGTTTCAAACTGCCCACCTTGTGGATTGCAGCCTATTTCGTAATCACTACACCACCAGGGCTTCCAAAAGCCCATGAAAAAGGAATCCTTACCGCTCCTGAGAGATAGGTTCTTTGATGGGCCTTAAGATCCTCATCCTCTCTGATTCCGCTGTGCGAGAAGAACGCCTGTCCTCCCGTAGGTCCCTGCCTGATAGTCAAGCTCAGCTGAGCCCCATGTAGCCCTCCCTGAGAAAGTCTCATTGGTAATTCTGAAGACCAGGCCAGTGCGTTGCAAGATTCTATGGCTGGGCCTTCGTTTGGAATTGGCACTGTCTAGTGAGTCTATGATTCAGATGATAAACGAAGCTCTGATCATTTGTACTGATTAAGAATTCTTCGTCTCAGTGGTGAAGTTACCACTTCCAGTCAGTCTCCAGAATAAATTCCTTGGTGTGTAGCGATCTTTCTCACCCGTCCTCCGCTGAATTGGCTTCAGGTTTAATTGTTCGAGGTTGTTGGGATCCCCCCCCCCCCCACCACCCACTGCTGTCCCTACACAGACCTTGCCCACAGTGCTGCAGAGTTAAATAGCAGAGCTGGATCACAGCAGGGAGATGTGCAATTAAGTTGTTTTTCACGTATCCCTGTGCATCTTTGTTTCCTGGCAAGATACCTGAAATCGCATGCAAAATGCTAATAAGACTAATTTATCCTATTTACTTTCATTATATTCATCTCACTCGCCTTGCTGGGAATGCAAAGATGTATGAAACAGCCTCCACGCTTGCAGAGATGCCTAACCCACAAGGCGTTTTTAGACAGAATATCAACGGGAAAAATCATTCAAAGATAACACGCACTGGGGGAAAAAAATCGTCTGCCTCCACGCCTCTGATCCTAAACGCAATTCCTTTGAAATATCAGTGAATAGGCTTCTATTTTAGGAAGTGTGATCATGAAAATTTTATGTTCTCTGTCCACTGAATCATTAAAACAATAGTTCTTCAAAATGGGCAGCCTTGTTATTTCCTTTGGGGGAGAAGAAAATGAGGTAGACAGATAAATACAGGAAGTTGCTGACAGGTCGTGAAGGACAGCAGAGCGGTTTGTCTGCCGTGCACCCAACCCTTTTTCTTCGTTTTAATCGGGTTGGGGGTCTAAAAACCATTTTTTATTGTGAGCTTGGTGAGGCTTCACCGAGCAGATCCATTTTTCATTCGGCAGTTCATATGCATTTTGTTTCATCTCCTTGACTGTAGTCTCCACCAGGGAACATCACTTATCCCACTTCCTCCCTGTGTTTCCTGTTTCCCTTCCTCTCCGTTCCTACCCTTCTGAACTCAGTCTTGGAGTCCCCTTTGATCTCAAATGGTGGGGGACTTTAAGTGGGAGTGGTCCCCCATCGAGGCCTGTGTCCGCTTGGCTGAAAGCGGAGTTCATTTCCAGCCCTGAAGGCGGCTAGGAGCAGCCTCTGGGATACTTCCAGTGAGCCTCGTCTTTTGCTTTGTTTTGCTTTTTGGAATGTTCTCTTCCTTGATCTTCATGACGTAACTTAGGAAGCTTCCTCTTATGAAATGCCGAAATGGGCCATGGCCTCCACAAAGTGGGGCTTTGTTTTGCATTAAAATGACGAGACGAGGGAGATGGTATTCGCTGCTGTCCAGTCGCTGGTGACACATGGCACCCCCTGGGTGTGGAGAAGAACTGCTCGCTGGGCTATTGGAGGCTGTGGGGGACCTCTTGGACGCAGATTGCCAGGCCTGTCTTCCAAGGTGCTTCTGGGTGGATGTGCAGTGCCAGCTTTGGGGCTAGTAGTCTGGTACTTAACTGTTCGCACCATCTGAGGGCGCTACTGCCCACATTCGATCGAACCAGTTAACTGACCACTTGCCGCTCCTGTCCACACGAGCCTGGTCAGTGTCGCATTTCAAGCGGCGGCCTCTACGCATCATCCCCAGGAGCTGGCGCTGCTTCCAAACTCTTGGACGCTGAGTGGGACGGCTTTCTGTGTGCTGTAGCCTGGTGTGAGAGTTAGATAACTTTATGTCCACGTGAAGACATATAAAAGTGTAGAGATGGTATCCAACCTGTCAGTCAGGTCCCAGTCTGATGGTGCCTCCTTGGGGGTATGGTCTTCTCATAAGGGGCGCCCTGGGAACGTCTCTCTCTCTGCCACTGACCCTGAGAACTGCCAGAGCCCTGCCTGCCATGTCGCCACTGACCTTGGATCCATTCGACTCTGCACCCCCAGCCTTCCTGCCTTCTGCATCGCTGCGTGTGGTTGCAGGAGTCCGTAGAAGGATTTAAGGACTAGTTTCAGAATTACGGACTTGAGTCGGACTGGGCTGGGTGGCTTGCTGGATCTGTAACTACTTCTTGACTTCGAGCTCTTTCTTGTACATAGATGAGTGTCCCTAGGTTTGTTTCTCTAGTCAACCAGGTGTCCTTGGAGGTGCCTGCCCTGACCAGCCTGGGTCCTCGCCATCTCAGTTTGCTGCCACATTGCCCTCTCTCCGTGATCCTTCATCAGCACAGAGCCCTGTGGGGCCATAGCCTGTGAATTCAGATTCTCACCAGCACATCCTGGGTAAATCCAGGCGACAGAAAAATAAGTACTCTCATCCTCCTTTAAAAGCTGTGAAACGGCAAGAATAGCCCCCTAGGGTGGAAATGATTCGCATCATGGTTACATGAGATCCGTATTATGGTCAGCTGCCAACAAGTTGGTCCCAACTCTCGCTGACACCTTGTGTGACAGCAGAACCGCTCCAGAGGGTTTCCTGGGTTGAATTTTGTGAGGAAGCAAATCACAGGATCTTCGTTCCATGGAGCTGCTGGGTGGCTTCGAACCACCAGCCTTTCAGTTAGCGGCCAGTCACCAACGTCTTCAGCACCCAGGTGCCTCCATAGCCATACCCCACCACTGCTAGCACATCAATGCCGACTCACAGAGACCCGGCGGTACAGAGCAGACCTGCCGCCAAGGTTTGCTGGACTGTCGATCTTCACAGGAGCCTTTAATAACTTATTATCAATGTAAGAGGGAGGGAGGGAGGTACTTTGAAAAATACGTGTAACTGTTTTGAACAGTAAAGCCTTTGGTTTCTGTGTTAGGCTGAGTTTTCTAGAGAAACAAAACCAGTGACACTCCTATCAGAAAGAACTTGATATCAAGAAAGAATTTTATGTCAAACAGGCAGCCCAGTCCAACCCAAGTGCAAAGGCCAGATACTACCTGGAGACTCAGATTCACGCGGCTGCCGGCGGATGAAGCAGGAAGGGAAGGTAGGAAACTGGGAGAGCACAGGCTGGTGGATACAGAGCCCGGTGGATCCAAAATCAGCAGAATATGGCAAGGAGCCAACTGCTCCCGGGGGCAGCGGGCTGCATGGGCTGCCAAACCCCAGAGCGAGACACAATCCAGGCAAGCAGGAAGGCAAAGAGCAGGAGGCGAAGGGCAAGAGAAGTTCTGCCCAGTCTCTTATCAGAAGACCATACTCCTAAAGAGACAGGATTAAACTAGGATCTGATTTATACATCGGACTCCACCCCTACCTCCACACAAGTGCAAGTTGGCATAAAAATCTAACCTCCCCAGTTTCCACAAGCGGGCAAACGAATTTGAGTGGGGGGGATGTATATCTGCTTGGCTGCAACCCATGCATCCTCACGTTGCACTGCTAATAAACCTCGGGACTGAAGGCCTGTGAGAGGAAGTCAGTGGCAGGGAGAAGGCCAAATAAAAGGGGCCTGACAGTGAAGACAAATCCTAGTCAGAGCAGCATGCCCCCAAAGGGGACTCGCAGCTGTGATCAGACCCCTGCAGCTCCAATGGCAGAGCCGCCCAACCATCTAAGCGCCACACCAACTAAAACACAACGAGGGGAGGCAGGGGGGTTCATATGCAAACCACTTAGAACTTATCAAAATAGCGTGCCAACTGAGAACTGCCAATGCACGGGAGACGCGGCGCTCTCCTGATTCCTTCTTTTCCTGGTTTTGATCGTCCACAGCCACTGAGTGGAGAGTGGCCCTTTGTAGAAGTTGTGAGGCTGTAAATCTTTGTGCGAGCAGACAGCCTCATCTACCTCCTGTGGAGAGGCTGGTAGGGTTGAAAGGCCAAGAAAAAAGAGAAGCCAGGCTTCACCCTGGCTTACCACCCAGGGGACACAAGTCACTGCAAGATGATCCAAGGCGGTTGCCAGTCCGGCTGCATTATTCTTTGGAGCGTCTGCTCTAAGCCCCACAGGAAAGGATGCCCAAACCTCACCAACACGTGAAAGTACGCACTGCTGTTTTCCAAGGTCATGGGCTGAAGAACTCGACCTGCGAGCTCATCTCTTGTCAGCAGGATTAAGAACCAGAGCCCACCTCACTTTTCAATGGCGTGACCCCCTTCTGGGACCCCGTGAGAACTTCGGTGGTTCCACACCTGCAGGTGAATGTTTCTAAAAGACATGGATGTAGGGCACTAGGGACTTACTAGCCAGAGTTGCAAAACTATGATCCCATCGGCCAAATTCAGATTACCGTGTGTGTGTGTGTGTGTGTGTGTGTGTGATACAGATGGACTGGAGCACACACACACTCATTACAGGTTGTCTCTGACTGCTGTCGTAGAGAAAGGCAGCGTTGAGTAATTGCAGCCAAGACGACATTGTGTGCTCTCTGGCTCTTCAGCACAGAGAGAGGACACACCTGAGAACCTAGACTAAGGACATTTGGAGACCCTGGCCTTCCAGCTCAGTGAGACATTAGATCTCTTCAGGAAGTGCATCCGCTGGAACGGACGCCTGTCTTCATACCACTGCCACTGTTCCTTGTACTAATTTGATTCCACTTGCTTTTCTTCATTGGCTACATCTGCCTGTGAAGCACCCCATAAAGCTGCACATTCGGGGCCCGTGTTTTTACACTTGATTCCTTCCCTGGGCAGTTAGAAATGCCCCTTCCAGGACAACCAGGCACCATCTGGGGAGTGTCGCCCAGTTGCTGCCCAGCTAAACAGTACCTTCCAGCAGACTGACTGGGAGAGGGGACCTCTTGGAGCAGATCTGTGTTATGCTCACCAAAGGAAGGCCACAGCCCAACAAGCTGGAAGGCGGGCACTCGAGTAGACAGATGTGCACCACTGCCCTTGGCTGCGGTATTCCCAGTAGCCAACCCGGGTGCCCATCGGCAGGGGAATGAATAAACAAAACGCGGTATTGCCTCAGTTCTCCGTGGCAGCTGTAATAAATGTCGACGCGGAGACTATACCAAGTTCATTCTCGCATGGTGTAGGGGGCTAGGGTTGCTTCCGTTGCTCCAACACCGCTGCTCACTCTGTGAGAACAGCAAGGCTGCTCCTATGACAATTCCACTGGGAGGCCTTACCCCCTCCACCTGCAGCCCTGACCTTGCCCCTTCTGACTTCCTTCTGTTACCAAAAGTCCAGGAACATTTCAAGGGGACATGCTTGGAATCTCTCAAGGATGCCCAAGCTTGCCTTTTGGCATGGTGTCACTAGAAGTGTGCAGAATTCTTCCGGAGAGAGTTAGAAAGATGGAAACGCCACCTTCAGAAATGTAGAAGCCCACACGGAGGCGATGTCAAGAAACAGTAGCTTCATGCCTTGCTGGTGGGGGTTAACAAAGGTACTGGCGATTTGTAGCAATACCTTTTGTCTCGCCCTGGCACATATACTGTGCTAGTTTGGGGTGACTAGAGAAACAAATTCATAGACACTCATAGCTTTATATCAAGCAGGAGCTTAAGATAAAAGGGCAATGAATTATATATTGAGAAAACATCCCAGCCAGTCCAGATCAAGTCCATAAGCCCAATGTTAGCCCATATGTTGATACGAGTCCATGAATTCCTCTTTAGACTCACGCAGCCATGCAATGACGCCGAATGCAGGGAGATCACAGGCCAATGGGTGGAAAGTCTTGTGGATTCAGTGGCAGTGGGAGCATCTCAGCACTGGCGTGGGTCTCCACATGGCTCCTCCAGCTCCAGGGCCCTGGCTCCCATCAGGTTAGCTCCATGTGGCTTGTCAGCAGGAATGTCTAGCAGGAAGACAGAGCAGAGAGTGTATCAGGCCTCCAATGAGCTATGTATCTCCTTCGTGCCTCCAAATGAAGTCATCAAGCTGCGACCTGATTGGCAGGCTAGACGGCACCCCTTTGCAAGTTGACAGGAGATTATGTAACTGCCACACGTACACATCATGTGAATATAGCTAGACACAGACATAAATACACACACAGGTGTATGCACAGAAAATGTCAGGAGTCTCTCGTCCACTCAGGCATTTGAGGGACCTGTCCCCCACCCCCAATGGGTTCTCCTTTAGGCGTGGCCTGGCTGAACAAAGTGACTCTCGGGGTCCTGTCCACTATGGGCCGGACTCAGCCTGTGCAAAGCTCGGCTGTGAAGGGCGTTGGGTCCCAGTCATTGGTACTGAGCATGCTGTCTTGGAAAGAGGAGCCAGCCCCCGGGGCCAAGGGGCTCTGGTCTGACCAACCGTTCCCCTGAGGATGGCGTGAGTGCTTATTTCTCACGTCCTGTGTTACCATCCGGGACACGGCTGCTGATGGATTCTGCCTCACTTTTCCTTGGGTTCCCACGGGCATCTCGGTGTGGAGAAGCTGCGTCTGGCTTCCCTGTGGCCTCGCACGTGAGAGGCGCACGCGAGGGTTGAGAGAGGAGACAGGGCGGTGGTGCGCGTGTGTGCAGAGTGCGAGGAAACGGAAACGCCTACAGCCGGGAGAGGTCCTGGTCTGGAGCCCCCAGGATTGGCAGTGCCATGCGGCTGTGCTGTGAAGTCGCCATCCCTTTGGGGCACACGTTTGACCAGAGATGGTGCACCCTCGTAAGGGATCTCCAAACCATTGGATGGGTAAGGCCGAGGGATGGGAAAGAAAGTACGGACTGTCCCCGTCACTCCATGACTTGTTCTCTTTCCTCTCTGTTTCCTGTGTCATCGATCCTTCCCGAATAAACCGCTTCCATATGAGAACCGTATCTTTCCTGGTCCTTTTTAAATTAACCAAGAGGCACGGGAAGGATGCAGACGTTCACCTCCAGGCGGCAGAGATAGCCCTGCCCGTAGATTATACTAAACTCTGTCATGCGCCCGCACAAAAAGGCGGCAACGGCCCCGTCCCTGTGGATCATGTCACAGATTTGCTGTCTGGCATTTGTGTGTGTAAGATTTTATTAGGCAACAGAGAAGCACCTTCATCAGAGCACAGTGATCTATATACCACTCTTGCCAGCCACGGTAGTGCTGTGGTTTAGCTACCGGACTGCTAGCTACCAAGTCGACAGGTCAAACCCACCAGCCTCTCCTTGGAAGAAAGATGCTCCCATAAAGATTCACACGCCCGGGAGCCCGACCTAGGATGGTGATAGATCAGATTCTGAATGGACTCCCTGGCAGTGAGTTGGTGGGGTTAGCTCTGGTGGTCTACAGGTTACGAGTTGGGCTCCTAACTGCAAGTTTGAAACCACCAGCCGCTCTGTAGGAGAAAGATAGGGCTTTCTACTCCCATAGAGAGTTACAGTCTTGGAACCTCACGGGGGCAGTTCTACCCTATCCTGTAGGATTGCTATGCGTTTGCATCAACTCAATGGAGGTGAGTTTGGGGCTCCAGGGAAACAGGTAGACGTATGGAACTCTGGAAGAAATGAAGCCCTTTCATAAAAGTGAAAGCGTTGCGAAATCGTGTGGCCCAAAGCGCCTCCACTCAATCATCTGAGACCCCGCGGGACTTTGTGACTTGATTCTCCACCTTCTAAAGAGCACGGGACTGCCTCTGGCTGTGCATGGCGGCTCCATCAACAGGAGCGCAGAGGAGGGCAGGTAGGTCGCTGTTGGGAAAACAGCAACTTAAGGAGCAAGAAAGGAGGCGGGCCTGCCACTTCTCCAGACTTCTGCTTCACCTGCTGCCCTGGGTGCTTGCTTCCGTTCGCCAGTACCCCGGGCAAAGAGCCCGGCCCTGTGGGCATGGGAGGAGGTGCCCGCAGACCTACCTTCAACCTTCAACCTTTGCAGGGGTGCTTGCTTCCTTGGAAAAGTGACTGGCAGTTGCCTCGCAACAGTATGTGCTGTTCATGCAGGTCCCGAAGCCGAGTCATGTGCGGCCGTCTCCCTGAGAGCCGGCTGAAGCAGACTGCTGGGCCCGGCTGCCCGTGGGCCTGGCCCAGGAGGTGTGACGTGATAGAGCCCTGGGGGAGCACTGAGTCAGGCCTCAGCTGGTAACTGAAAGGTTGCCAGTTCCAATCCCACCGATGTTTTTTTTTTTTTTTAAGGTAACCCAAACCCACTGCCATCAAGTCCATTCCAACTCAAAGCGCCCCAAGAGGGCAGAGCAGAGCTGTCCCCAGAGGGTTTCTGAGACTGTAAATCTTCCCACAAGCAAACTGACCGCCACAGCTGTCTCCCTCAGAGTGACTGGGGAATCCGAGCTGCGGGCCTCTTGGTCCGCAGCCCAGCGCTTCAACCACGGCACCAGCAGGGCCCCCTTCAACGACGGATACCTAGAAAACTCTCTGAGGCTGCTCTACTGTGTCGCGTGAGTCCCGGTGGACAAGACCTTGCAACAGCCCCATATTTGGATTGTTAAGGATTTCTTCCGTGATTCTGACGTGACTGGCCCAGGGACCACCTGTGCGAACCTCAGAGTCAACCCCCTTCTTGACCCATGGCACACATATCAACCACCCACATTTCCAGGCTCTCAGGTTTCTTGGGAATCTCCTGTCCCAGTTGTGGGAACCTGCATAATGCATGGATCTGAAGACACCAACTCCACCAGTGCTACCACCAGTCCATTTGGGACATATGTGTCCCACAAAAATTGTATCAAAATCCACATCAAAACATTTGTTTTCTCCTTGAGTTCAGCATGCCTTTCATTACTGAAAACAGGTGGTATCCATGAAAAAATTCTAACCAGCAAATAATTCGTTCAGGAAAAGATTCAAGAGATGCTTCATGTGTACCTGAGAGGCTTGCAAACAAAAATTGATACCCCTGCTTCTTCCTCAGATGTTCTGATTTCATCCATGGTTTTTCAGTCCCCATGTGGCTCACCTGCACTGCAGTACTGACTCAGAAATCCCGGGGATGGCTGAGGAAGCAGCAAAGCAGGACACATGTGCAGGCAGAGGACTGAGCAGAGCACCCGCTTATACCTGGAGGTGGTTTTGCCCGCACTGTCTGAGGAAGGCCGCCATGGGGGTGCCCTGGGTTAAGTGTCGACTGCTAACCACAAGACCGTCAGTTCACACCCCGCAGGTGCTCCAAGGGTGGATGAGGAGGCTGTGTGACCCTGTCAAGATCTAAGCCCTCAGGTCCCCCAGGGAGCAGTTCCACACTGGAAGGCGGTGGCTTGGGTTGGGTTTGGGGAGGCTGGTGAAGTGGGTTGATGATGAGTGACACTGGGCACGAGTGTTGCCTTCGTCTCTGTCTTTGATCTTGGCCTCTATTAAACTTGTTGGAGATGTTGAGGGAAGGCTATTAAGAACTACTTTATGTTCCTGGGAAGAATATTAACTTTTAAAAATTGTGTTAGGGATTGGAGTGTGCCACCTCTACACACACACACACACATACACACACACGGTATTGATTTGATGCCTGACTCCTGTACCTGTGACTGCAATTCCATTTGGGAATGGGGTGTCTTTTTTATGTTAATGAGGTCATATCAGAACAAGATGTATCCCAAATCTTGGCACTTCTAATTGATAAAAAGAGCAAATAAAAATATTAAATTAAAATTTAAAAATAAAATAAGAGCAGATTAGACACAAAAGTCAACATAATGGGAAGGGCATAGATACCACATGGATACTGCCAAGGGACAGGCACCCGGAGGCTACAAATGCAGAGAGAAGAGGGGGGGGCTTGTCCTAGAGCCAGCATCCTAAGTGTGGACTTCATCCTCCTCAACCATGAAAAAATAAAATTCTGCTCTTAAAAGTGGGTACTGTCCCTTCTGATAGCATTCAGAAACTACGACCAGCAGGGGCCCACTAGAGCTATTTATTGGAGCCCCCTCTTCCTCCCAAGATCCCAAAACCAAAAACTCACCGCCATCGAATTGGTGCCGACTCACCGGGCAGAGTAGAACTGCCCCTGTGAGTTTCCAAGACGGTAACTCTTTACAGAAGTAGAAAGCCCCATCTTTGCTGACCTCACAGTAAGCAGCCTATTACGTAACTACGAAGCTAACAGGGCCCCTCCCACTCCCAAAAGAACAGGCTAAACTTTAGTTTTTGCATTTTGAAGAGGGGCCATGGGCCAAGTGTAAAACACAATCCATACTTGATGGAGAACTTCGGTGTATTCTCCGTGCACAGTCAGGTTTGCTAAGAGGCTTAGTTCTCAGACTTAGATCTATTTGACCGACTGGCTCATTAATAAGTGCCGGATAGATGGATGGATAGCTCAAAGGAAGGACGAAAATGAGAAGGGTGAGATTAAAGTAAAACTGACCAAATCTCCTTAGCCAATTAAAAACGGTAGAACATTTGGACATAGTTTTTAATTCTCATATCCATTAGCGTTTGACTTCATTGTCTTGGCATGGATTTTGATAGATTCCTTAGAGAATGATGGCCTTGTGGAAAGGAAGACTTGATGTCTTTGATTGACTTCAGTAACGATCTCAATTTCTATGGCAACAACTTGGATACTCTTTCAAGGTGACATCCTCCCACTGGCCATTGCCAGGAGCCCTAAGAATACAGCAATGGGCCTGGCGCAGCTTCATGCTTACCTGCTGCGTTTTCTCAGACGTTTGGATGCTGAGCACACACACGGCCCCACAGTGATCGCAAAGCTGATTTCAATGAGACGTAAGCATCTTCGTCCCCATGGTGTCCCTGGCTGTCACCTCACCCATAGGGGGCATGGGAGACTCAGGGGCAGAATTCTCTCCTCCCATGCAGAAGACCTGAGTTCAGTTCCCCACCAGTACACCGCATGCCCAGCCCCCCAGCCCCTTTCTGCCAGCGGAGACTTGTGTTGCACTGTTACTCGATGGGGTTTTTTAAGCGATTCCAAACTCAAGATGAACCAGGAAGAAGGGCCTGGCAGTCTATTGAGAAATTCAGCCAGTGAAAACCTTATGGGTCAGAATTGCCTGTCCGTTGTGTGGAGGGTCTGTCTCCGTGGTGGGGCGCAGCTTCCTAGTGGCGCATTACCACCCCACCTGAGCTTTTCCAGGGCCACAGTCTCGCATGGCTAACACAGGAGTTGTAAGGTCCAGCCTTACAACGGAATGGGCACTGCGGAGCAGCAGTGCAAGTCAAAGGAGGGAATAAAGGACCAAAGACAACGTGGGCAAGGGCTGACCTCTTCCATGAAGCCGGGCTGTTTCTTAACACCCTAAAGCCCGAAAGGGGCTGGGGGCGGGGTGACTGATAGCGAGGCGTGCCATCTGACTGAGGAGCACTGCTGGCGCAGCAGGTCAGGCCTCGGCCTCCTCACCCAAAGCCGGCAGTTCAGATCCACCCCAGATGCTTCATGGGAGGAAGAGGAGGCTGTCTGCTCCTGCCAAGATTGGCAGCCTGAAGAACCCTGTCTAGAAGGCCCCTGGGAGGTGGAATTGACTTACTGGCAGTAGGTTCTGCCTGCACTGGAAAGACTTAACACAAAGACCCAGCTGACATCGACTCGGGATCTGCTCCCAGGCAACCCCGTGTGTGTCAGAGTAAAACTGCGCTCCACAGGTGGTTTAGGGACTGGCCTTTTTCAGTCACTGAAGGCCAGGCCTTTCTTCCAAGGCACCAATGTGTGGATCCAGAGCCCGGTCTTCCTTTTTTCTTTTTTTTTATTAGGGGCTCATACAACTCTTATCACAATCCATACATATACATACATCAATTGTGTAAAGCACATCTGAACATTCTTTGCCCTCACCATTCTCAAAACATTTGTTCTCCACCCAAGCCCCTGGCATCAGCTCTGCATTTTCCCCTCCCTCCCCGCTCCCCTTCCCTCATGAATCCTTGATGATTTATAAATTATTATTATTTTGTCATATCTTGCCCTGTCCGACATCTCCCTTCACTCACTTTTCTGTTGTCCATCCCCCAGGGAGGAGGTCACATGTAGATCCTTGTAATCGGTTCCCTCTTTCCAACCCACTCACCCTCTACCCTCCCAGTATCACCCCTCACACCTCTGGTCCTGAAGGGATCATCCACCCTGGATTCCCTGTGTTTCCAGCTCCTATCTGTACAAGTGCACATCCTCTGGTCTAGCCATATTTGTAAGGTAGAATTGGGATCTTGATAGCGGGTGGGTGAGGAGGGGAACCATTTAGGAACTAGAGAAAAGTTGTAATTTTCATCATCGCTACCTCGCACCCTGACTGGCTCATCTCCTCCCCAAGACCCTTCTGTAAGGGGATGTCCAGTGGCCTACAAATGGGTTTTGGGTCTCCACTTCACATTGCCCCCCTTATTCACAATGATACGATTTTTTTGTTCTGATGATGCCTGATACCTGATCCCTTCCACACCTCGTGATCACACTGGCTTCTTTGTTGTTTCTGAGCTAGATGGCCTCTTGTTTACCTTCAAGTCTTTAAGACCCCAGACGCTATATCTTTTGATAGCCGGGCACCATCAGCTTTCTTCACCACATTTGCTTCTTCACCACATTTGCTTATTCACCTGCTTTGTCTTCAGCAGTTGTGTCAGTAAGGTGAGCATCATAGAATGCCCATTTAATAGAAGAAAGTATTCTTGCACTGAGGGAGTACTTGAGTGGAGGCCCAATGTCCTTCTGCTACATTAATACTAACCCTATAAGTATATGTACATAGATCTATATCCCCATCCTCGTGTATAAATATGTTGACACATATACATGGCAGAGTCCGGTCTTCCTGCGAGCTGCTGAGTACCAGCACTGAGGTATAGACAGGACACTGTTACTCTTCTTCCCTGGTTCTTTTCCACTTGGACAGGAATCCCTTCATACAAGCCCCCAGTCCTCAATTATGCTCAGGGGCACATCTTCCAGAATAACAGTAGGCCAGGCAAGGAATTCACCATTTAGCTAATCATCGTGCCATCACAACCATCACAAGATGGGAGTAATCTAACTGCTCATTGACTTATGAATGCATAAAGAAAATTTACTTCATACTTAGCACGGAATGTTAGACAGCAATAAAAAGGAAGGCAGTTCAGTTTCATGTAGATGAACATCGAGTGAATCAGTCTGTGTTAGTCTGAGTAGACAAGAGAAACAAATTCACAGACACTCATAAGGAAGAGCTTTATAAACAAGAGCAAGTACACATCAAAAAAAAAAAATCCCAGCCCAGTCCAGATCAAGTTCATAAGTCCCATATTAGCCCATATGGCCGATACTGATTTATAAAGTCCTCTTCAGACTCACAAAACACATGCAATGGTGCCAAGTACAGGAGGATCACAGGCCAGTGAGTGGGAAGTCTTGTGGATCCAGTGGCATTGTAAGCATCTCAGCTCTGGAAGGGGTCTCCATGTGGCTTCTCTGGCTCCAGAGTTCTGGCTCCATCATCCTCTCTCCCTGTGTCTTCTCCACAGGGATGGTTCATAGGGAGTGAGCAGAGAGAGATTGTCTACCGCCTCCAAAGAGTAATACCAGAGTTCCCAGAACCCTCAGGAGAAGGCCATGCCCACACAGAGGTTTCATTGGCTTGCACCTGATTGACAGGCTAGACTCCACCCCATTCATTCTTAGTCCTCTCAAATTGACAAACGATTATATACCTACCACACAGTTCAACACAACACGTAAAGTGCTGGACGTTACCTCTTGGGTGAAGTATCTATAACAGGCCAATACATAGAGAAGGGCATTTATTCGTGATTCCCGCACAATGGAAGAGAGCTACTGCTTCAGGGTTACTGAGTTTCTGTTTGGGATGATATAAACATTTTGGAACCCGATGATGGTGGTAACGGCTGCACAGCTTGCATCTAAATGCCACTGACTTGTAAAAAAAAGAAATGTTTACGATGCCAAGCTGTGTATGACATATATTTATCTTGCCACAAGAAATGTCGAACACTTGACTGAGCTGACCACTTTGGGCATGCCAGCCACCTTACTGATGGCGGAGAACACAGAGTAAACCAGGTGTGATCTTTGCCATCCAGGTGAGGAAACACTGGAGGCAGCGGGTCTCAGCCAGGTGGCGAACAGGGATGCATCAGGATGGGAGCTGGTATGGCGGGGTCTTCCTGCTAGCAACAGAGTCGCCGGCAGCACAGCACCCAAGAAAGCGGACAGCTGGGTCCATCACAAGCATAGACACCTTTGTGAACCAAATTTCCACGTGCGAGCATTTGTTGCTGGAAGTATTTCCCATCTCAGGCCGAGTCTCCGTCTCAGCCTTAACCCTTCTGCACTTTCACTTACATCGTTTCCACATGGCCATTTGGGGACCCTAGAGGGAGTTTGAAATGTTCTTTGAGCTTCCGGGACAAAAAGAAGCCTAGAGGGGCAAGGCCAAGGTGATTGGATGGGTCGGTTAAGGTTTGCCAATGAAATTCTCATAGGGCAGCCCTGGCTACCCTCCAAGAACAAGCAGGCACACTGTCCTGATGGGAAACAATTCCTCCTCACAAGGCAGAGCTCTGTTTTCTTCAGACATCTTCATTGGAAGCTACCATGATCATCCCGTGCCCTTCCAAAAAAAAAAATCTATCCAGAATACCTTTTGGGAATTCCAAAAAAGCAGTCCCCATAACCTGCTGAGCCGACCTCTCGGCCTGGAATCCAACTGGCCAGCAGATCCCTTGGAAGCTACTGCTGTTGAGTGGCCTTTGGGGGAAGGCGCTCTCACGAGACTAAGATAAGTGTATCCCTGAGAGAACTTGCCTGTAACTATTTGCTCACCACAGGAACACAGTTGCACGCGTTTCGTTTGGCATAAGCCCGTGGGTGGGTGGCCTGGAACGCGCATAGCCATACTTGCTATGAGACCCGGTTCTCGTAAGGTGAGGGAGGGAGTGGAGGTGAAGGTACTCATGGGAGGCAGGTTGCGCTGACCGTGCGGGAATGGGAAGGAGGGAGCGCTCCATCGCTGAGACTTGCAGCAAAGCACCAGCTTCTCCAGGGCCCCACTTGTCCAGTGGAGAACCATGCTGGTCACCAGGGTGCAGAGAGCTGTCCCTGAAGCCAAGGGAGGAGAGGGCACCCAGGGGGCATTCATCATGTAAGGCACCAGCTGAGGAGCAAGAACAAAGGTGGCGAGAAAGAAGATCTGAGGCCGAAAGCCAAGGCTCGGGGAGTAGCTCACCGACAGGAATGTCGGTGGGGAGACGGGTCAGGGAAGGTGTGGGCTGGATTTGGCACTTACATCAGCAGTAACCTTATCAAGGGCCAATTCCATGCAGCCTGTTCGCAGCACTCCTGGTCTTTGGGCTGTGTCAGTCTTGGTTGTGGTTTGTCCTGTACAGTAAAGGATCTCTAATAGCCTCCTTGGTCTCTACCCTCGAACCTCAGGCTTGAAGGCAGGCTCCTTAACAACCTGTTAGGCAGATGACACAGGCTTGATTGCTGAAAGCCCGGGGGCCGTGAAGCTCTGGCTAATGAAGATCAAAGACTCCATAAGGCTGGTTCCACAAATGTAAAGAAACCCAGAATCTTCACAGCGCCACCAGCCAACAGCATAACCAGAGAGAAGATTAAAGGTGTCCGGGACTTCATTTTACTTGGATCCACAAACGATGCCAATGGAAGCAGGGCTCAAGAAATTCAATGACAGACTGCATTAGGTAAGTCTGCTAACAAGACTTTCAGTTGGTCCTAGACTAAGCTGCTCCTGGCCCTTAGTTTCAGTGACCTCGTACGCATGAGGAAACTAGACATGGCATGAGGAGGAGAGCGAAGGCAGTTGAATTAGGAGGTGGATGAAGAATATTGAACACCATGGGTTGCCAGAAGAACAAACTGATCTCACCTGGAAGAAGGAGAGCCAGCATGCCCATTGGACGGATGGCGAGTCTTCGTCCCGTGTACTTTGAACATGTGATCAGGCAAGACCAGTCCCTGTAGAAGAAGTCGTGCTTGGTAGGGATCAGTGAAAAAAGGAAGAGCGCTGTCAAGGTGGGTGGACACGCTGGCTGCAACAGTGGGCTCAAACTGAGCGGTGACCCTGAGGATGCTGCTGGCCCAGCATCTTCCTGTTGGACATGGACATGCGTAGCACAATGGTACCTAACCGCCACCCCCGGAGAAGGCAGTGGCACTCCTCCCTATGTCATGACCCCAATGTGTCCAGACAAAGCCAATGGCCCCTGGGGATACATCACTCCCAGGTGGAGGACCTGTTCAGGAGAGCGGTATGGACAGAAGCTGGATGGTGATAGGATGTTGAAGGCTTTTTAAGAGGATGGGCAGCCGCAGAGATGTCAGCGGGAAGGGAGGGGGCAGGGCATTGTAAGAGAATGGATTTGTTTGTTATTGTCCCTCTTGGGTCTTGTTTGTTTTCAAGCGGGAAACACATTTTATCCACAGCAAGGTGGCATACTGGGGAATCCTGTTCCCAATGACTCTCGGGTGAATCCTATCCATAGCTTCCCTGACTTTCTTCCCAGACCCATGCAGGGAAAAGTCATTTGGCGGGAGGTAGGGACTTTGGCTAGAATGGTCACATTCAATGCCTCACTGCCCTGGGGACCAATAAATGAAAAAACATGCCATACTCATCGATTGAAGGACTTAATGAAAATGTCAACACTAACCAAAGCCTTTAGATACTACACATCCCTAGATATCTATAGATACTGCATGAGGTCAGTGGCCTAGAAAAAAATAAAGAGGGAATGATTCACAATAAACAGGGGTCGCTGAGGATTGGCATTCAACTGTTATTTTATGAGAATTTCTAACACACATGCCCAGCACTGCAGATGCCGTAGGGAGCAGACAGAGGTCCTAGCTCAAAAATTGTTGGGACATCTCAAAATGATGACCAACCAATCCTAACCCCAGCCCATTGCCACCAAATAGATTCTGAGCCGTAGCAACCCAAAAAGACAGAACAACTATTCCTTTAGGTTTCCATGACTGGACATCCTTAGCGGAGCAGGCAGCCTAGTTGGAGTGACTGGTAGATTTGAACTTCTGGCCTTGCAGTTTGCAAGCCAATTTCTAACCGAGTGCACTACCAGGGCTCCTTAAAACAATGACTGCAGCATGTGGAAACACACACACACACCCAACACCACCAAGTGTGAGGTTTTTCTAAGCACAAGGCCCAGGGCACCTACAGGTTGTATACCTTGAATCCGGCCCTGGGTGGGCTGAGGCAGGCAGCAGCCCATCCTTGCAGAACTTAATTCAGTATTGGGGGGTCCAATGGATAAAGTGGGTACTTAAGCTCAAAATACTGTAATGACAACTTTAATAAACCAGAAATTGACAAATACGGGGCTAATGCTGCTCTGCACGGAGGCACCTTAACCAAGAGGAAGCGATATTTCCTGTTTAATTTTCCATCTTATGGATATTGTCAAGTTGGTCAGACCAACAAAAGAGGGGGTGAGGACACACAGAATGTTATAGGTATAGGAAAAAAAAACAAAACAAACCCACTCCCGTCTAGTTGATTTTTAACTCATTATGAGCCTGTGGGGCACAGTGGAGCTGTCCTTTGAGGCTGCCAGGACTGCTGTCTTAATGAATATTCTCTATTTTCCATCTCTGAGTTCTAATATCCATTGCCATGGCTACTCAGCATTCACAGACAGCATTCATGATTAAAGGTTTGTTAAGACAGTTCACAAGCTGTGATGCCAGTGAGAACTGCTCAGGGTTGAGTTGTTTCTCAGGACATGTGACGAAGTTCTGTCAAGTCTGCCGATAAAAAACCACTCTGATGAGTCAGCCCGAAGGCTCTCAGCTCCGTTTCTGTGGGTCAGCAAGCCCAGAGCCCCGAATTGCATGTCCAGAGACACCCCAGTCCAAAGACACTCACCCTCTAGTCCAACTTCCCCAATTAAGTGCCCAGAGGCACCCTACTTTGCAAGCCAGCCTCCTGCACCAAAGCACGCAGCTTCATATGCTCCATGGGCTCAGAAGTCCGTCACTCTGTTCCATGATCAGCCTCCTGGTTCTGCTGCTGCTCTTCTGAGGGTGTAACTGTCACCTGGATCCAGGAGGGTCACTGCACAGGGGTTTCCGGTCCAGCGGACATACTCCTGCCTCTCGGTGGTAATGAGACTCCCTCCTCCTGCTTCTCTGAGGGCTCGTTTTATACACAGCAGGATGCCACTCCAGGGAATCCTGTTTGCAATGACTCAGGGGAATCCTATCAGTTTCTTCCTGCACCCATGCAGGGAAAGGTCGTTTGGTCGGAGTTAGAGACTTTGGCTAGAAGAGCCACACTAAATAATTCTGTGTCCCTGTAACTGCAAATCTCTGTGGGAGCAGACAGCCTCATCTTTCTCCAACGGTGCAGTGGGTGGGTTTGAACTGCCTTAACTCTGTCGTTGGCAGTTCAATAGCCAATCCGCTGTGCCACCAGGACTCCTTCAGCACAGGAACCAAATGAAAAAACCAAACTCACTGCCATCCAGTCGGTGCCAACTCATAGCAACCCTGTGGGGCAGGGTAGAACTTCCCCTGTGGGTTTCCAAGACTGAAACTCTTTACCAGTCTTTCTTCTGGGGGGAAGCTGGTGGTTTCAAACTGCCAACCTTGCAGTTAGTCACCCAAAACATAGCCACTACGCTACCAGGACTCAGTATGTGCCAATTTGGAAGGACTGAGAGGAGATCAGTATATCTGAAGGGCAGAGGGAGAAGATTTTGGGGAGGGAACCTGCTGTTTTACGCAAGGAGTGATGTGAGTGGATTGCTCTTAGAATACAGCGGTTCTCAACCTGTGGGTTGCGACCCCTTTGGGGGTCAAACGGCTCTTTCACAGGGGTCGCCCGATTTATAACAGTAGCAAAATTGCAGTTATGAAGTAGCAACAAAAGCAAGCTTATGGTTGGGGGAGGTCACCACACATGAAGAACTGTATTAAAGGGTCGTGGCATGAGGAAAATTAAGAACCACTGTCTTAGAAGGATCTGTTGGATGGACATTGGGTCTCTACTCAAGTTCTCTCTCGACACAAGAATACTTTGTTTTAACAACCTAGCATTCTGTGATGTTCAGCTTCCTGACACAATCACTGAAGACAAAATGGGTGCATAAGCAATTGTGAAGAAAGCTAATGGTGCCCAGCTGTGGTAGTTATATAATCGTTTGTCAATTTGAGGATTAAGAGTGTAGGTGTGGAGTCTAGCCTGTCAATCAGATCATAGTCAATGAAGCCTCTGTGTGGGCATGGCCTCCTGAGAATTCTGGGAAATCCTGTATTTCTTCCTTGGAAGCGGGAGACAACTTCTCTCTCTATTCACTCCCTGGAAGACATTCCATTGACAATGCTCACTTCCTACAAGATATCCCTGCAGAGAAACCACATGGACCTACCCCGATACAGCCCTGGAAGCTGGAGCAGCCACATAGAGACCCCTGCCAGCGCTGAAATGCTTACAACGCCACTGGATCCAAAGACTTTCTACCCACTGCCTGTGACCTTCCTGCTTTTGTTTTGTGAGTCTGAAGAGGACTTTGTAGATTGGTATTTGTCATATGGGCTAATATCGGACTTATAGGCTTGGATTGGACTGGGTTGCAATGCTTTGTTATGTACAATTACCCTTTAGATAAAACTCTCTTATACACATATGGTTTCTATGGATTTGGTTCTCTAAACACACAGGCTATCTGGGGTCTTAAAGGCTTGAAGATAACAAGCAGCCATCTAGCTGAGAAGCAACCAAGCCCACATGTGTGATTATGAAGTTTCAATGGGACCACGTATCAGGCATCGAAGACCCAAAACAAAAAAAATCATATCAATGTGAAATGAGAGGAGTGCGGAGTGGAGACCCAAAGCCTATAGACAATTGGACATCCCCTCACAGAAGGGTCACAAGGAAGAGACAAACCAGTCAGGGGCAGTATAGCACCAATGAAACATTCAACTTTCCTCTAGTTCTTTAATGCATCCTCCCCCCCACTCTCATTATCCCAATTCTACCTTACAAATCTGGCTAGACCAGAGCATGTACACTGATACAGATAAGAGCTGGAAACACAGGGAATCCAGGGCAGATTAAACCCCTAAGGACCAATAATGAGAGTAGTGATACCAGTAGGGGAGGGGGAAGGTGGGAGGAGAGGGAGGAACCAGTCACAATGATCTACATATAACCTCCTCTCTGGGGGACGGACAACAGAAAAGTGGGTGAAGGGAGACATCGGTCAATATAAGACATGGAAAAAATAATAATAATTTAGAAATTATCAAGGGTTCATAAGGGAGGGAGGGTAGGGGATGGCAGGAAAATGAGGAGCTGACGCCAAGGGCTCAAGCGGAAAAAAATGTTTTGAAAATGATGATGGTAACATATGTACAAATGTGCTTGACACAATGGATGGATGGATGGATGGATGGAGTGTGATAGGAGCTGTATGAGCCCCCAATAAAATGATTTTTTAAAAATAAGAAGAATCATCTGCTCAGGCCAGGGGGTGGAGGGCTGGAGTGGCGTAGGCTGCTGACAGCCGAGTCCAGGCAGTAGCCAGGAGACATGCTGCTGCCCGCTTTCCTGAGTAGGTGTGGGGAGAAGGGGGTGGTTTGAGAGACAGTTTGGCTAGGACTCGATTGGTGAGCTATCAGGTCAGTGGTGTGTGTTCCCTCTGAAGCATGTGGCAGCTCACAAGGGATGCTTGTGTGTCTGACCTTGTTTGGAAATGAGGTCACGGGAGCTGCAGAGCATGAACATGGGCTCACACTGGAGTAGGGCAGCCCCGGGTCCTGTATGATGTGTCCTTAGACAACCAGATGGCCATGAGTGTAGCAACTGGAGTGATCCTGCCACAAGCCAAGGACTGCGTTGGGTCCTTGGGTCTCAGTCACGAGAATCTGATAGAGACAAAAGTAGATCTTCTCCTAGAGTCCTGGAAGACAACATGGCCCTGCCAACGCCCTGGTGTCAGGCTTCTGGCCTCTGGAACAATGAGACATTGCAATTTTGTTATTTGAAACCACATACCAGTTGCCATCCAGTGGGCTGACACTCTTGCTGACCCTGCTGGTGGCCGAGAAGAACTGTGTTTCATGAGGGTGAATCTGTCAGAAGTCTGTGGTCGGCGTTTTCCCGGAGCTGTAGGTGCCTCTGGGTGGACTCCAGCCTCCAACCTCTTAGCAGTCAAGGGCATTTATTGTTGGCACCAACGCAGGGGCGCCTTAAGCCGTGTAGTTTGTGGTACTGTGTTACATGACCCACAGGGACATAATACAGAATGGGGTGGGGTGGGGGGGGTTCCCCATCTCCTGGCCTGCACCGTTCACTGGACATGAAATGCACCAGATAATCATCTTTAGGGAGCATGTTTAGGGGAAAGGAGGTATTTTATTTGGGGGCCCTGGTGGTGTTGCCAGAGAAGTGTTGGACTACTAACCACAAGGTGGCAGTTCAAACCCACCAGCCACTCTGGGGAAGACTGTTGAGACAGCTTTGGAAGCCCTGCAAGTATGACTCGACGCGATAGCAGTGGGGCGGTTTTTAAAGGAGTCCTGGTGGTACAGAGGGTTCAGCATTGGACTGCTAACTGTAAGTCAGCAGTTTGGAGCTACCAGCCGCTCCGAGGAGCAAACACAGGGCTGTCTACTGTTGTAAAGAGCAACAGGGTGGGACACTCACAGGGACAGTTTTACCCTGCTCTAGAGGGTCGCTATGAGTCGACATCAGCTCAACTGGAAGTGGGTTTAGTTTGGATTCTCCACCCACCACCTGCCATTGAGTTGATTCCAACTCATGGTGATCCTCCATAGGGTCTGGGAGACCGTATATCTTTAGGGGAGCAGGCAGTCTCACCTCTTCGATGTGGGTTTGAAATGCCGGCTTGACAGGTAACAGCCCGACACCTGACCTACGCACCGAAGGCTCCTTTTTTGGCCTGTGGCCATGTAACAAGGCCACGAGAAATCGGTGTGTGGACCACAGAGAAGCCTTGATTGGGGAGACAACGGCTAGTTGAAATCAGAAGTCATCTAGGGAGGGTGTGGACCTCAGAACTGGGAGCCCCTGGAGTGGGTGACTACCAAGGAAGCTCCTGTTCCGTTCTCCATGCTCAGCTAGGATCCAGAGGCAGTGGAGGCCGAGGCCCAGTAGATATGCCCCCCCTCAAAGAAGCGACTGCAGAAAGATGCCGCAGGAGGTGGAGGGGATGAGATTCTGCTTCCCCCCCTGAACTAATTCACGGTGCCTCTCTCTGCTGCAGCTACGCCTCTTAGGAAAACCCTGGTCGTCTGCAGCCTTCGAAGGGAGGCTCTGCTTTTCCTTCATTCTCCACATGACTAGGGCCTGGGCTTCCTCTTCCCATCCCTCGGGGCCCACCCTCACCTCCCTGCGGAGCTGAGATGTAGGAAACCAAAGCTGGCTCTCCTTTCCCGGGAAGTGCCCAGACAGCTTCCCGGCTCCAAACATTGCCCGTCAGGGCCAGCGGTGCAAACAATCAGCAAGTGTAAATGCTAATGAAAGTAGTGCCCTTGGCCAGCAGCGGCTCGTTAGCCCTGCGCAGCAGAACGGATCCTGGTGCCGCAGCCCGGGTGTTGCCGCCACTCTGGGGAGAAGCTGCCAGGCTCGGAGACAGCGCTGTGTCTAAGTTCACAACCACTCATTGCAACCGTCCCGAGCAGCCCGATTGTCCAAGGTCAAAACCTGAGTGACTCCTGTTGGATCCTTCGTTTGGGGTTCCCCCACCCTCACTCTGTGGTTTTCGTGCAGAAAAAAGAGGAGGGGAGAAAATTAAAATAGACAAAGAAAGCATTTCCCTTGACTGAGTCCCGAGGATGGGGGCCCTTTGTGCACCCACATTGGGGGTTCCTTGGTTGTGATCTTGATGAAATCAAGTGGCCAGGCTTTGCTCCTGAGGAGCCACTTGGTGAGTTGGCAGCGCCAAGCTTTAGGGGAGCGGCCACGCCCAAGCCAATGGTGCCACCCAGTGACTGCGAGACACAGAGAGAGCAAGAGCGCGAGCGAGCCTGGTTTATGTTGTCATGTCTTACAGTCAGAAGTATCAGTAGAGGTGCTCAGATCAGAATAAAAGGCAAGCTTCATGCTTAAGCATTGAAAGGAAATAGGAGATTCACGGGTAATAATGAATGGCGTGTGGCATTTCTGAGGGAGCCCGTGATGTTTCGGTTCATGCTACGTGAGAAATCATTTAACAGTGGTGGAGAGAGACGAAAACCCCGCTCGAGGCATGGAATTGATTTTGCTGCTCCAAGACGTTTTATAAACCAGACTCAACACGTGCCGTGGCAAAGCTAAAGATAGACGGCTCAGATCATATTAAACCTTGCATTTGGATAATTCACTTTCTGTCAACGTTGAATTCCCGGGAAGGTTTGCCCTCGCCACCTCGTCAGGTCTGAGTGGAGTTGGGATTTAGAAGCAAAGTGTAATAAATAGCATGCTAACCTAAACGAGACACAATGAGCTCAGTACACAGTTAAACCCACAGTGTTGTTACTGTGGGTCAGTTCATACGTGTGCAGCATGTCTGAGCAGGGCTCTTTGTGTTCAGAAACCAATCCCTCAGCCACTGGGTCGATGCCAACTCCTAGTGACCCTACGGGACAGGGTGGCACTGCCCCTGTGAGGTTCCAACTCATAACCACTACATCCCCAGTGCTCCTTACCTTGTTCAGATACCTTTGAAGAAACAGATGCAACCAACAGTCCTTAGAGGAAATCTATGTCAGCTCAGCAGGTTGGCACCCATGTTGTGGTGCCCCCGTATGAGGGTGTATCTGCATGTGGGCGCGCCCCCCCCCCGAGACAAATAAGGGAGTGGTGTCTCTGTTCCTAAACTATCAGAAATATGGTCCTAGGGGTGGACCAAAGGGGCTGTGACCCCAGATTGAAAACTACTGCTCTAACTAGAAACCTTGATTAATAGTCTGACCTCGTGGAATGAATCCAAATGCACCACGAGCGGACATGTTAATCCATCAGGAGGTTGATGTATGACCAGAGTGAGGTTTGTCATCAATCGAGAGTTCACCTTTCTGAAATGAGGAAACCGCTTGTACACTTGAGTTTTTCCTATCGCGCCGCCCTTGTAAGCTGTGTGCAGTATCACAATAGTTTCTGCGGCATTTTTCCAGAGCAGGAACCAAAATTCCACAGGAGCGTGCTGTTCTCTTAAATCAGCCATCATAAAATAGAGGTTCGCGTGAAACTGCTTTTACGAAAAATCTCACCATGACCAGAGAGAACCTTTCCAAGTTCACTGGGGACACTGACTCAGAGCGAGTTGCTCCGTATGCTCTGCTTGATGCTTGCCAAGCAGGAAAACCTCATACTACGAAAGCTCTGCTCCGACCAGCATAACTCCAGCTTTCGAGGGGTGCCCCCTAGTCGATTAGTAAGTGAGCACAAGTTAGCCCAGACTTCCCATGCTCACTGAGTGCTCCATCCCTGCCAAAGAATTGAAACATTTTAAATGAGGGGTTGATTCTGTAGGATAGTGCAGTGGGGTGGGAGCGAGACAGATGTCAACTATAGTTAGAAGTAGAATCTTTTTTTTTTCTTCTGTATCCCGCCCCTTCCAAAACAGAATCTTGGATAGAGTGAAAAAATGTTTAATTGTCCACAATGGGTTATAAGGAGGCATAAATAAGTCCATGCTTACCTTGCTTATTGAGTAACTCAGCATTGATACGTTAGTATTGCTTGTAAGCCTCTCTGTGTGCCAACAGTACAGCAACGATAGTTAACTGATACTGTGGTGGGAAATGGTCCAGCTGGGGAGGCAGACGGGCTGAGTTCGTGTTCTGGCTCTATCTTTTGTTAGCTGTGAAGCCGGCACCGTTGTGCGATCTTTGAAACCACCAACTGCTCCTTGGGAGAGAGATGAGGCTTTCTATTCCCGTAAAGAATTACAGTCCGGGGGACTCACAGGGACAGTGCTCCCCTGTCCCACAGGGTCGCTATGAGTCGGAATTTGTCTGATGGCAGTGAGTGTGTGTTTGATTTTGGGGGGGGGGGTGGCAACTAATAAGTGTTTTCAGCTCTCCAATGGACTGGTGACTGTACTACTTCAAATGGTTTCCAGGAAGATCAAGCGAACTACCTAATCTGTGGTGTTTCTTATAACTGTGTCTGTACAAGATAACCCTCAAATCATCCTTAAGCCACCCACTGCCCCAGAGTGGATTCCGACTCATAGCAAGAGTAGAGCCGCTCCTTGGATTCCTGAGACCGTTCATCTTCATAGAGAGCCTCCTCTTTCTCCCAGGACAGTTGGTGGCTCCGAACCACCAACCGTGTGGTTCACCACCCAATGCTTAGCTTAGCCCGGGCCCCAGGACTCCTTACCTCAGCAGTAACTTACTGTTATCATTTACCTGGGTGGTGGAGGTGGGGAGAATATGCTAGTGGGATTCAGTACCCGCCCGAGGAAAATAGGTTAGGAAGAAAGCCAGGACTTGAACTGAAATCCGCTCCCTCTCAAACTGTAACTATGGTGTCACTATGCCCCATTTTCTTACCAAACTTCATTTCCCAAATCCCAACCGCTCATGAGGCCAAACGAATTGTGCTAACGTTTCTGGGCGGGCTTAGCTACAGTTTAGAGTTTGATGGCCGTGTGGGCTATGGAGCATCAGCAGATGCCTTCATTTGAATCGTGTGTGTCTGCCTGCCGTGGGGTGCTGAGTTATTCATACGGATTTCGCTGTCAAACTTCAGTATCTCGTAGTTTTGCCCGACACCCCTCCCCCCAATATGGCCCACAAGGGAGACCCACAAAAGGCCAGCACAGAACCAGGCAAGGTCTGGGTTGCAAAGCACAATTAGAGCGTATTCTGCAAACCTTCTTCTCAGCCTACTCCAAAACCTCAGCCCAAGCTCTGAGATGTTTGCACCATCTGGAATCAATGGGGTTTGTTCAAAGCATAAACCAAAACATGATCTGCTGTCAATTTGAGCCCTAAGAGTGAAGGGGTGGAGTTTAGCCTGTCAATCAGGTCGCAGATTGATGACCTCATATAGAGGTGCTAAGGAGAGAAATAGTTTGCTGTAGGCAGGACACACGCTCACTCGCTGCGAGACATGCTTGCTGACAAGACACATGGAGCTATGCTGATGGAGCCAGAGCCCTGGAGCAGGTAGAGGCTCTGCTGGCACTGAGATGCCTCTCCCGCCACTGGATTCACAAGACTTCCACCCACTGGCCTCTGATCTTCCTGCATTTGGCGTCATTTCAGGTGTTGTGTGAGTCTGAAGAGGAATTTATAGATTGGTATCAGACATATGGGTTAATATCGGACTTGTGGGCTTGGCCTGGACTGGGCTGGAATGTTTCCTCATATTCAATTGCTCTTGTATATAAAGTTCTTGCTTTACCATGTGAGTATCTATGAATTTGTTTCTCTAGTCAACCCAGACTAACACACTCTTCCCAACAAGTCGGTTCTGACTCCTGGCGACTTCACATGTTACAGAATAGAATTGTTTCATTGGGTTTTCTTGGCTGTAATCTTTCGGGAAATAGATGGCAGGCCTGTCTTTCACGTAGGCGCTGGGTGGATTCAAACAGTCAACCTTTAGAAGACAGTCATAAACTGTTTGTACCACCAGGGAACACACACACACAAAACCATCTCCATTGAGTCAGTTCTGACTCAGAGCTAACCCTACATGGAATTTTGGAGGCTCTTTTGGTGCCACCGGTAGGTTTGAACCACTAACATTGCTATTAATAGTCTGTGTTAGGCAGGGTTCTACAGAGAAAACCAGGATGCTTATGAACAAGAAGGAGTATAACAGCTAATTAGTCCACACAGCAGTACAGAAGGTTCAGTTCAACTCCCTTCCAAGGAACAGTTAATATTCATGGAAGTCCTTCGATTCATGTGGGCTGCTGGGTCCAAGGTCAAGGAAGCAGACAGCAGAGTCCTCCCTCCAGCAAGGCAAGCAGAGTCTGCCCAGCGGCAGCAAACAGCAGAATGGGTCACCAACAGCCAGTAGCTCAGGAGCTTAGCGAAGCAGGCCCAGATGGGATATGTAAAGAAAGCAATGCTAGGTGACAGGATCCACCAGCCTCAAGCTCTAGGGACACGATCCATGGGTTGACTTGGCCCACAGGTAGTGCAGCTCACAGATTGAGGCAGAGAACTAGCTAAAGCAGCAGCATGCTTCAGCACACTCTGATCACCAGAGAGCAAGAGGGGGGGGGGAGTGGTTCTTACAGAGCTATTTATGTCTTTGCCCTCCAACTAAACTGTGACCTGATTAATTCCACATGTTCCTATTGGCCAGGTTGGCACCATAAACCTGACTATCACATAGTCCAAAGCTTGCCTACAGTGTCGAGACCTAATATACAAAGCCCACTGCTATTCAATTGACCCCAACTGACAAGGACCCTCCATAAGGGTTCCAAGGCTGTCATGAGTTTTTAACAGAAGCAGAAAGCCTCCTCTTTCTCCCAGAGAGTGGCTGGTGGGTTTGAACCACTGGTCTTAGAGTTACCCATCTATCCACAGAATTCTAGCTATTTAAAGCCTAGGTATTAGCACACCATACCTGGTAAAAGGAATAAGTATTCTTAGAGAAAAGAAGTGAGTCTCTAAGGCTGTCCTCTAAGGTGAATCCAATTGGAGCCAGTAAGCTGCGTTGCACAACCATGACACATCCTATCAGATCATCCCGAGTTTCCTCCTACAGGCTGATTTTAGAAAGACCTTAGAGACCGCTAAGTCCAAACACATGCCTGCCAATATGGCGGCTTTCCAACCAGTGTGGTAGCCCTTGGCAATGGGGATAGACCATCCCTGAACGGGATGCTGGCAGGAGAACATGAATGAAAAATGTGAAAACGTTCATTTCAACTTAAAAGCACGTGGGAATCCACATTCCAACTGGTTCTAGAGTTCACAGAGCAGAGTCTGACCAAAACCCTGTTCTCCGGCATGGAAGCCTTTCCTTGAGGGCTAGTATCGGATTACAAGATTAGTGTGGGAGTCTTTTTGCTTACTTAATAATCAGTACCCCACCCCTTATGATGGACTAACCCACCCCCTTGGGTATCAGAAACTCTGGTGTTTGCTTGCTCAGGGTCAAACCAACGCATTGCCATCAAGTGAGTTCCGACCCGTCGGGACCCTGTGGACAGAGTAGAAAGGCCCCTTTGGGGTTCTGAGACCACAGATCTTCCTGGGAGCAGATGGCCTCGTCTTTCTTCCCCAGAGTGACTGGTGGGTTCAAGTAACTGACTGCTTGGTGTGTAACTAACAGGCTATGCCTCCAGGGCTCTGTAGAGATACTAAAGAGCAATACAAGTGATCATATTCACTGGATTTTAAATATACATCTATTTTACAGTCCCCTGGGCACCATATTGACAGTCCGTCTTTTCTTCATAGTCCATAAGAGACACAATGTCTGCTGGCATCCAGAGAAGAACTCCACCTATTATTCTTCCCTCCTACCTCGTAGGTCCCAATGAGGGCTCCGAGAACCCTTCCAGAATTTTCTCCTCACTCACATACCTTATCCTAGTGGGCGAAGCAGAATGCTCGACACTGCTTGCTTATTAAATATTTTCCAAACCCGGAGGCAGATCTGGGGGTGCAGCAGGTAAGGCTTATGCCCTGGACGCTCCTTGAAGGGGCCACCACTGAGCAGTTGCTATTAAACATTCCTGTTTCCATCAGCAGCTGGGAGAGCGCATTCCGCAAGTTAAAACTAGTACTTGGGTACAAGGACTTGGGTATTTGAGAGCCTCCCTGGGTCCCTGGTGTTCTTGCTGTGTTACATGTAGACAGACTAATTCACTCACTACTATTCCGCCCACTCTGACTTAGCAGCGATGCTATTGGACAGAGTCGAACTGGCCCTGTGGGTGTCAAGAGACTAAATCTTTACAAGAATAGACAGCCTCCTCTTTCATCCTCTAAGTGGCCGATGGGTTCAAACCACTGACCTTGTTGTTAGCAGCTCCACATATAACCCACTATACCACCAAGACTCGGTAGAAAAAGAAGAAACTGGGGAAATGACTGGACAAGCTTGGCTTCTCTTTTGCACGATATTAGGGTAAAGTTATCTGAAAGGTGGGCGCCAGGTATTTGGACGGGGGCTCAGTTTCCAAGTTTCCCACAGGCCCCGCTTTCTGCCAAGCCTGGTATGACTCCCGGCGACCCTGTGGCCGCCACGCGTGCAGACTAGACCTGAGCTTTAGGTCTGTTCAAAGCGCTGACCTTTCTGAAGCGGATGGCCACACCTTGCTGCTGAGGTCCTTCTCAGTGGATTTGAACCACATTTAGCTAGTGATCAGGCACTGGACGGGTTCCACCACCAGGGAGTCTTAAAAAAAAATTACCAAGGGCTTCAAAGACAAGTATAGATGTCTCTGTTGGTGCTCAATTCTGTGGTCTCTGTGTTGCCCGATCCTGGATCGTTCTGTGGGTGCACCAAGGGTGTCTTTCTCCCCTCCGGTGCCATTCACGGGCTCTGTTGCTGCCGCTTCCCCTCCCCTGCCCTGGCCCCATTGCTCCCTTGCAAGTTCATGCCCTTGCTGTGGGGTTTCCTTAGCTGTCGCTCAGTGAGGTGTCTGGCAACCGGAGTGTCATTTCTGCTGCTATTCATTTGTCACGGGATGGTCTAATCAGGCTGGTGTCGATGGGTGGGGAGGTGGAGAAAAGCCGCTATTGTTCTTGGCAGGGACATCCCGCAGGCTCAGCCTGATTCTTCGTGGGCTAACTGGGTCTGGGCAAGCGAGGCGTGAGCTCAGCCCCTGCCCTGAGGGAGAACTGGGAAGCAGAGGCCAGGGCCCCGAGAGTTCAGAGACCACAGGGAAAGACAGGAATCCTGTGAGAATTCAGGCTGAGTTACAGCCCTCTTGCCTGGAGGGCAGGGGAGGGGCCGGTGAAGGGAGGAAGGAGGAGGGAGGGTCAGCTTGGTGTGACGTGGGGCCTGGGCCTTTCCTGGGGTTGAAATTGAGGAACTGTGAAGGAGGCGTTGCTGGGGAGAGTCAGTCTTCGCAGAGCGCAGGATGGAACAAGAACTCCGTCCGTTGGCTCTGCCTCTCGTGTCTTCAACGGCTGGGGAAGTTAATGACCCAAGGAGGATATGATATGGTCCAAAAACTTTTCCTGGGTTTTTTCCGTAGGCGGCTGAGCCAGAGACCCACGGCGGAGGAATTGGAGCAGAGGAACATTTTGAAACGTAAGTGACTAAGCCCACGGCCGTCGGTGGTATTTAATAGTGGCTCCAAGTTATTATTCACGGTGACCCACGGGTAGATTCTGTGAGAGTGGAGGGGATGGCGAACTTTAACTGTGAAGGCCACACCCTTACCTATTAGGACATCGGAGAAACACCCCCATTTGAAAGCAGCGAAAAACACAGAGCCACCAGGCAGTTGTGACTCGTGGATACCCTGAAAGACAGAGGAAATCTGCTCCTTCAGCATTCTTAGACTGAAAGTGTTTTGTGGAAGCAGGCTGCCACATCTGTCTTGGGGGTGCCGACCACCAGATGTTCGGTTAGCAGCCGAGCCCGTAACCACGGCATAATCGGGCTCCTTAAACAACCCGCGGCCACCAGGTGGATTCCAACTGATCGTGGACCTACAGGAGAGACTGGAGTTGCCCCAATGGGTCTCCAAGACTGTACCTCTTTATGGGAGCAGACAGCCTCGTCTTTCTCCCCAGAGAGTAGCTAGTGGGTTCGGAGAGAAGGCAGATTTGCACTTTGTTCATTGAAAGCTCGGAGACCGACTGCCTATTGGAACCATGCTTGAGAAGTCTGCTTGTCAGACGTGGGAAAACCAGAGAAAGCTTGTTATGAACTGATTCTGATTAACATTAGGGGCAAAACAGACAGAACACTGATGGACCAATGAATGAACCATGAATTGTGGGTACAGGTTCCCCCCCCCCCACCCGCCATCTTAAAGTAGAGCATTCCCACGAAAGCTTTGAGAAGCCAAAATAGTGTGAAGTGAAGACTCACCAGTAATTTATGTGGGGAAACATTTTGAGGCTTTCTGGACCCAGAAAATAACCTACAAAGTCACGCCAAAGAACCCCAAGAGCCCAAGATGAAACTCAGAAACCAGACGCAACCTGCCTGCCATTGAGTCTGACCTGTAGCAACTGACTGAGTCTGGCTCCGGGAAAGGGAGAGAACTGCCCCTTTGGTTTTCTGAGGCTGAAAACCTTTATAGGAGTGGACAGCCTCATCTTTCTCCCTCGGAGAAGCCGGTGAGTTTGAACCACCGACCTTCAGGTTAACAACTCAGTACATACCCCACTGTGCCATTGGGGCAAGTGGGACTGCAACGCTAACTACCGTATGAAGTAGACACAGCGAGTGTACAGGGTAGTGCCCACGGAAGGAGCCCTATAATGCCATCTTGCTGTTCAGCACGTGTGCTGCTTCTGACAGCTCAGTGCCAACATCAATTTTCAAAAATCTAAAAAAAAACAGACATTCCCTCCCGATTTCTTTTGGCTAGCCAAAGCAGGCACGAGTGTCTTTCGTGAAAGCATAAGGGTGTAAAGCGAGCTTTCAAAAAGCCCACGAGGGTCCATTAACGTGGAGCCAAAGCAAGCGGGAACCGCCCACGTGTCCCTCGCCAGAGGAACAGATAGACACAACAGCCAGTCAGAGAAGCCAAGTCCTGGTGCATGCAGTCCCAGGGGAGAACTTGGGGGAAAGCATGCTGAGTGTACCTCAGTCGGCTTCAGAGGACAAATACCGGAGGCCGCCTTGGTTATGAGTGCCTATAGGCTCAGCCAGAGACAGAGTCTATTAGTCGTTCGGGGGGCAGAGGGATGTGGGGAAGGGGAGTGCGTGCTTAAGGGGCAGTGTGTTTCTCATGGGAGAGACTTTTAGAAATGGGTAGTGGTGGTCAGAGGAGCCTTGGTGGTGTGGGACTTCCATCCTCATGGTTGGTGGTTCGAAACCATCCTCCGCTCTGTGGGAGAAGGACTGGGCTTTCTACTTCCATAGAGGGGCAGTCTTGGAAACCCACAGAAGCAGTTCTACCTGTCCTACAGGAGCGTCATGAGTCAGATTGTCTGGACGGCAGTGAGGTTGGCTTTAGTGATGGGGGAGGGTGTGCAGCCCAGTGCTTGGAAGTGAGTTGTACGTTTTAAAAGGTTAAACTGGGACATTGTAGTGGCAAATGATGTATGTTTATATTTTCCTGCAATTAAAAAATGTGCGAACACACACACACAGTTAAGGGGACATAGCCGTTTGTGTCTGTGTGTCTGAGACTAGAATATTCCCTTTCCACTGTAACTTGCCGCTGTGGAGAAGGTCCCTGCCCTTAAAACAGGCCGTTGACGTCCAGGAAAGGATTTCCGAGTGAAAACGCTTCGTATCCGGGGTCAGGGTTTCCACAGCTGGGCAGTGCCTCGCCTGCCAAGGCTCTCACCCAAGGGAAGCGCGGTCGCGATGGCCACGCGGTGACGGGAGGAAGCCACAAACTCCTTGTTTGTGCTGGACTGAGAGAGAGAGGAAGAGAGAGAGACAAGACCCAAGACGTAACCCCCAACACAAACCATGTCAGGGCCACCACTGTGCCTCCACGGGGGCCGTGGGGGACGAAACAATTAGAAAGTCAGCCCGTGAAGCCCACAGCTGCTCAGCCTCTCTCTTTGGAAGGTTCCTCCAGAAGAGTCCAACCCCAGGTAGTAGGGTCCCTTTGCTTCATGAGGCCCCTCCCCTCCAGCTCTGTCCACGCCCCACGCATTCACTCTCCCTGTCTCTCGGCTTCTCCCCTACACCCCCTTCTGCCCTTTTTTCTCCAGAAAAGCATGGCATCCTGCATAGAGCTTTGTAGGACTGCTATGTCACACACACACACACGTATGTCAGGTGCCACTCATGTGGAAGCTCCATTTGAGCGGTTGGTTATTTCTACTTAGACCAAACTTAAATGTTCCTGATTTGTCTTTTCTATACGCTTCCTATGTGCAGTCTTGTGACTTGGTCGGCACAGAGTGGTTTGCCAAGAGTGAATGCCTGGCTCTCACCCCAGAGAAGACAGAAGGGTGTCATCTACAGCCCACGCACCCAGCTTTATTTTTGCCCTTATCAACATGTAGTCTCACCTCCACGCCAGCCTCCACTTGCCCCCCTCTGAGAGGCTGTTACCTTAGACTGGCTTCCCTCAGAGATTTCATAGGATATATATATATATATATTAAACACACACATATGCCTCCTAAGTGGGCCCCTCTAAAGTCTCTGTGTTTAAAACACAAACAAGCAAGCCCAGTTGTCACTTAATTGACTCTGACTCAGAGCCACCCCTTCATGGCTGACTTTTCTGAAAACCGCTGTGCCTTTCCTGCTAGGCCCCTTGGAAGAGGCTTGGACTTACAGCCTGGTTAGCAGTTATGCATGTGACCTGTCTGGACTGATTTCTGACGTTAACACAAAACAGAACGTGGACGGGTTCAAATGATGTCGGTGGTCAGGGAAGCATTCTGTGCCCGTAAGATACCCGATCCGTGGTAAACCTCCCATTGTTGACAGGAAAGGACGGGAGAGAGGTTGCCCGGGGAATCCTAAAATCACAGGTGAGGTAGGCACTGCCGCCTCCTGGCGTCCACCTGGGCCTGCACCTCTCCCAGCAGCTCGGATCTGTGGTTCCCCGCCAGGATCGGAGCAGCTGCCCTGTGAAGACCACTGCAGGGTGGCCTTTGACTAAACTTCTAACCTGAGAGGAACCTAACACTTCTGGCGTTTCCCGAAAATAGTGTTTATCTCAGCAGGGGTGAGTTTTTGGAAAGAGGAGCCCCAGAGCCACCCAGCTCACCCTGGGCTTCCTGCGGCATCAGGCTGGCCAGGCCCCCAGTGAGGAGAGAGTTTCAAATGGAAGCTTTCCCAAAGCAAGCCCGCCGCAGCCCATTGGTCCCCACGCCCTGCGACTTTGTATAAGATTTCCAAAACTGTAGACCTTTCGGGCTCAGCTTTGACCTCAGTTAGCACCGCCAGGCCTCCTTAAATGGCGAGCATCGAAGATCTGTCCTGTCACTGCCTTTGACTGTCCCCTCTTTCCCTGCCCAAACAGCCGCAACCTACTGCTCAGTCCACAAGAGCATTGCGTGATCAATCGGTTTTGAGGTTTTAAATTGATTTAAACATGTTCATCGCTTCAGAGACTTTTCATAAACATTTTCAAATATATGTTTTCATAAACATTTTCAAATATATGTCTCCACCACCACCCCTGCTTCAGCCCCTACCCACACGCAGATAACAATACCTAGATCTTGGAACTTTCTTTTTCTAAATATGTCTTTCTTTTCATGTGATTTGGGTTTTTTGTTTCTTTGTCTTTTATCATTAATTTTATTGGGGGCTCTTACAAATCTGATAACCCCCCCATCATTCAATTGTATTAACACCCTTGTACATATGTTGCCATTGACGTTTCCAAATGTGGTTGGAAATGTTCATATGGTTTTAAATATATATATATTTTTAATTGTTACACAAGAACGGTTTTGTGGTATAGGGATATGGCCTCAAACCGTTTGTTCTGGGCTCACTCTGTGTGCTTTAAAGCTGCTGAGTGGGGGGTGGCCTGGGTGCTGTGGCGTCCAAATCACAGTGGAGCTGGGTCCTGGGTTGGATATTCTAGCCCATCCACCCACCCTGGCCTGTGGCCACCCCGGGCTCTGCTCACAGCCAATGAGGCCCATTGGCCCCTTGAGCACACAATGATCACTCTGATGGGGGCCCCCATGGTAATGACCTCACGAGCCCCTCCTGGTCTTGCCCCAGTTGCCTCATGGGGTTTGTGTTGGTAACCTCTGCCTGAGAATTCATGACACGGGGTTCGGAACTCACTCTGCACTAAAGGTATAGATCCCGTAGATGCGTGTGGCCCTGCCCTCGGAGGGATGAGGAACCCACGTAGGAAATGCAGGCTGCCTCCCAGAGTGCCTTCCTCTGGACTCCACTTGGAATTGATCCCCAACTAGAGTCCAGGGCCAGAAACTGGGAGAAGGACCAGCCTGGGGCAGAAGGTGCCGGGGGCAGAGGCAACCTGTTCTCATGGGAGAGCTGGACACTGTTCTAGGGAGGAATTGAGAAGTTAGCTAGTTAATTAGTTGGCCATGGAGCTTGTGACTAGCCAGTTAACTTCCCTGGGATTTTGTGTCCTCAGTTATAAACCCAGAGTGGCTGGCTCATAGAGGGATACATTCCTGAGCACACACCTTCCAGCCTAGACTTTTCCTCCCGACCCTCCTCCTTCCTGCAGATATGCCTGGGGGTGCTGCCTGTCTCCCCGAGTATCTCTGCCACATTCATTTCCACGGAGATCCCCCTGGGTTCTCTTTGATACATTCATTCATACTAAGTATTAATGGCGGCCTTGTTTAAATATGTCTTTGGAAAGGGCGGAGCTCTGGCGGTGGGTGGAACTTGCAGACACCCTGCAAGTGGGAAGGTGGCATGGGGACCTCTGGGGACCCTCTTTCCACTCAGAGGAGGTGGGCGTTCCTCGTGCTACCTCCGTAGGCGGTCACAGCACCCACTCTGTGCCCCCGGGGTCTGCATCAGGGGCCTGCATTCCAGGCGTCTGCCCTAATGGGAGGTGTGGCCCCTTCTGCCCAAGTGGGCTGAGATTGTCAGTGGCGCTGCTGCTGCTCAGAATCTGGGAGCACCATTTACCAGGCAGCCCTACCCCTGCCAGGCACAGGGCCTTCTCCCTCTTGAAGACCAGTCCTGGCCTGGGACAGTCAGGGGCCCCTGCTAAATAGGCAGCCAATGACATTACTGCACCGTAACCTTTAACACCAGGGGTTTCACCGTGACGGAACAAGTGCCGCGACCCCTTAGCAGGCTAGCCATGAGTATCTGCTTCGGTGCCAGCTGGTTTTTATGATTGCCTTCCCCGCTGGACAATGCTTCTTAGGCTTCCATCCCCGGGCCCCTCAAGGCCATTCAGGAAACGTGCCTTTGAAATAAGGCCAGATAGTCTGCCCCTCCCTTCTCTGCTCCCTCGCCCAGGCCCTCTAACCTGCGGGCTGATTAGAGATCCAAGGAGTTAAGTCACCCCACGTGTTAGGTGCCGAGCGTGTCAGCTCCGACGACTACTCTCCTGAGAACCCCCCTCAGAGTCTAGATGCAGGCAGTTGCCCCCCACACCGTGGCCTCACACATGCTCTGTGGATTTCTTGGAAGATTCAAAGAATTCATGGAGTCAGGGCTTGCTGCAGGTGAGCGTGCCAGCCCCACCTCTCTTCCCCATAGGGCTGCTGGCCTCTAACCCAAGCCAGTGGCCGCTGGGTAGACTCTGACTCGGGCTCATCCCATCCATGCGTGTGGGGGTGAAGCTGTGCTCCCTGGGGTTCTCGGTGGCCGGGTTTGATCACCAGGCATTGCTTCTGAGGCACCTCTAGGTGGACCCGAAACACCAAACTCGCTAGCTGCTGGGCACTTAATCGTCGCCATCCCCCAGCACTCTGCCTTCCTCGGTCTCTGCAGCCAGACAAGGCACCTCATGGGGCGGGCTTCCCGTTCTGTTGTCACAGTGCCCCAGGCACCAGGTCATTCTCGACAGCCATGTCTGTGTGGCTGCCAGGCTGGGCTGAGGCCAAGCCTTGTCCAGAGAAGAGAGTCCTTCCCCCAAATGCTTGGATCCCTGCTCACAGCTAGCCGGCTCCTGTAAGACCTCTCCCTGGTCCTGTGGTCCCAGGTCTCCACCCAGCCCTCTGCCTGAGGACCTAAAACCCAGTATGACATAGCAGGAAAACCCAATGATGAGATCGCTGCAGATTTGAAATCATTCAGGCAGGGTGGAGGACTGCGCCCGCGGGCAGAAGGGAGGCTGGGATTCCATCTGGTAGGATGAGAGGGTGAGAGGATGCAGCTGCGTTGTGAGGCTGTTGGCCCCATACAAAGCATCTTCCCTGTTTCTTTCAGCTCGGAATGAACAAGAGGAACAAGAGGAGAAGAGAGAGATCAAGAGGAGGCTCACTCGCAAGGTGAGGAGGGTCTCCATGCCCCGGCACCCTCCCCTGAACACCCCCACCGCACCCCCAGCTGCCCCGCATTGTCAGACCATGCAGCTCTCCCACTCTGCGCGTCCTGACAGCTTTCCTGTCACTTGATTGTGTGGCGTCCACCTACGTCCACAACAATGGATTCAGGGGCATTTTATTTTCTATGAGCAAAATCAGTCGCCCAGCCAGGTACACCTCGGTAACTGGCTTTAGGCCTGGGGGAAGTAGGAAACTTCCTACACCGCCCCTTACCTATTCAGTGAGAGCCAGCTGACTGTATTGTGCGAAATTCAACCCACGTGGCTGAATGAAGAACTTGCCCCAAGTGTTGATCGTGTTCAGGAAGATGGTTGGAAAGGGCCTGCCTTCTAGATGCAGGTCCTGGGATGAAGGCTGGCATTTGCATATCCCTGACCCCTGAGGTAGAGGTACATTGTGCCACTGTGAAATCCTCCAACCGGGTGACCCTTGCTCAGTGCCCAGACCTCCTGAGACAGGAACTCAACTCCGGGGCTGTAAGTGCATTGGGTTGGCCAGCTCCATTAATGGGGGACACACACAATACAGTCCTCCATCCTGCCTGATGAGGGGCCAGCTCCGGGGAAGCATGCTCAGATCTCAGAGACAGTAAAAAGGCTTATGAAAGTTCAGTTCCGTAAGTTTCCGTAAGGTTCGTTAGTGGATTTTCCTGCATGGGAGCATTGCAATTGGGAGCCATCTTACCCGTTATGAAGACAATGATTTGTATCTTTCAGCACTTTCTCTCCCCCAGGGAGTGTCCCAGACCATCCGGTGACAAGCCAGATAAAAGGAGTTAGATAAGCAGGTGTCTGAAATGTGTGGTGTCCCCTGGGGTGACTAGGGACAAAACCAGTCGGTCCACCCCGGCTCACAGCGGCTCCAGGTGGTCAGAGTGGAACAGTGCACCCGGCCATTTTTCAGTGGCTGAGCTTGCAGATCTCTGGGTAAACCAGAACCTCCGCCTTGGGGGTAACAGCCTAGTGTGTGTGGACTAGTTCACGGTGCTAGGATGCCAACAAGCACTGAGTTACCTCACTTTGGCTAGCGGCTCTCCAGACACCTAACTGGCTCTCCACCATTCTTCAAACCACCAGTGTTGGGGCACGGGGGGTGGGGGGGAGCATCTCCTTTTGTCCCCTGGAACTGGGGGAGCTGGGTCAGCTACTCACTCCAAGAGAGTTTCTTGAACTGACAAGGGGTGGAGGGGAGGCCTCGCATTTGCTCAGAAAAATGCCGAGCTCGGGTTGTCCTGGTGGTGTTTCTGGGACAAAACTCTCCGCCCCAGCTTGATAGGTTGCTTACTAAAAGGTGATCGTAGAAAAATGCTGCGCACCAAAGCCCCAAAGGCACAACTGTCCCTGTGGGGTGACGAGGGGGTAACCCAGAGCAGAAGCCGCTGTCTTCCTGCAGAGTGGCTGGCGGTTTCGAGCTGCTCAATGCTTAGCTCTTACTGAGATGGTAAGATTTCTCCGAGGGAAGACAAGCTGCCTAATTTGGCCAGACGTGATGGAGGAGGGTGGTTTCCACCCCCTTCCACCCTCAGGTGAGCTACCCTCACCTGGCCCAGTCTCTGAGGCAGGATATCCAGAGCCCTGGTGGTGTGGAGAGTTCAGCGGTGGGCTGCTAACCACAAGGTCAGCCCTTCAACCCCACTGTCTGCTCCATGGGAGGAAGATGAGGCAGCCGGCTTCCCAGAGAGTCACCATCTCAAAACCCAAGGGAGCGGCTCTACCCGCTCTGTGAGTCGGAATCCGTTCTAGGGCAGTGGGGACTAGGGGTGCCAAGGCAAGATGATGCCTCTTTCTTCTCCTGGCGGGGAGGGGAAGGGAACCAGATGCCAGGATGGGGGGGGGGGTAGATGAGGTGGCAGGGTGGCGGGTTGCTGCTTCTCAGTTACTCAGCCTCAGCCTAAGGGCTTCCTGGCTTAGCTCTGTTGAATGGTAATGCACTCTGTGAGAAACAAAAACAGTACTAATGTGGATACAAAGAAACTAGTCATTGTTTACTCCCAGATTGAAACTAACCTTGCTCCTGCTTGAGAAAGAAGAAAGTGGGTAGGTAGATACATCTGTAGGTATGTCAGCAGATCTGCTGCTGTTAAGTGCCATTGTTAGATTGGGGAAGGGAACGCGAGCTCACCTTGGGCGCACGGAAGAATTACGACCAGTTGAGATGCAAACAACACAAAAGGAGTTTTAATTTTGGACTAGCTCGAGCTAGGGTCTTTTTCCTTACACTGCCCTGCACAGTGGGACGTATTGTCCAAAAGGGAATCAGCCCCGAGTTCTTTGTTCCCTGGGCTTTTATGGGGTCAGGGATGATGGGGGGTAGGGGGGCAGTCCAGTGTTGCTGTTCTTTCAACTTATTGGAGAAAACTTCTGGCATCAGTGTTGTCCAGTGGTGGTTGGCGAGTAGTTCCGCGCATATTCTCTTGACTGGTCAATTGGGGGATGGTGGTCGCTGCTCCCTACTGGTCAGTCTGTGACAGGTGATGCCTTCTCTGACAGAATTACCTCGGTGTCCAGGAATCTGAAATTAGAGCTTAAGCCTGCCCCAGACTTTGGTTTTATATGGCCTGTCATGGTGCTGGTGCCGGCAGTTGTAAACCAGGACCCCACACCATCAGACTGCCCCAAGCTTTGGATGGATGGATGGATGGATGGATGGATGGATGGGTGGATGGATGGCAGGGAGGCAGAGATGGCAGGGCAGAGTCGGGGGAAATGGGGAGCTAATAAGTGGTAGAATAAAGACGACATTCTAAAACTAATTGTGGGATGATTGTACAACTCTTCTTGATAGGCTAGCACTGCTGAATTGTACGATAGGTGGGTTGTGTCCCAATAGAACTGTTTTTGAAAAAGGGAAGGTAGCTAGGTGGCCAAGCAGAGGACAGAGGAGAGAGACGGAGGAAGAGGAAGAAAGGAGGCTGAGTGGAGGACGCAGCACGCCTGGTTCAGATTGATAATGAATGGCCTTTGGCCTCAGTTAGTATTTGGCTCTAACTGGTATGCAGGTTGCTGCAGATTGAAGCGCCGTGCTTCCAATCTTGCTCCCCACCCCGTCTCAGCCCGTCATCCCCAATGTGCTGCCTGCTGGGAGCCAGTGGGATGCAGCAACGACGCTCTGGAGTTGGGCCCTGAACCACAGACAGAAGTCAGCCCTGCCCCTCACCGCCCTGGCGCTAGTCCCCAACTCATTGCAAAGGAGACCTCTGACCGTCAGTTTTCATGCTGACTCTTCGGATCACTGGTGCCACCGACAGGCAATCCTGTCACCCGGGTCAGGAGTTTTAGGCGCCTGGGGTACCTCACGGCGCACTTAGATATGTGTGCAACACCCTGGGGCAAACCTGGGTGGAGGGGCATACCTGGAAAAGCCAGGTGGAGATTCTCAACAGGAGCCTTTGCTTATCGGAGATAAATGGGGTCACCCTTAAGTGCATTTTCATGTATTTCAATTATAGTGCAAAGCCTTTGCATCTTGGACTCAAAGCAAGTTGAATTTTTTTATAAACAAGGATTTGTTAGAACGTTGAGTCCAACTCCCTGTGACCCCATTATGTTGGAGCAGAACAGCGCTCCATGGCTCTTCCGGCCTTTCCTCCAAGGTGCCCCCGCAGAGGTGGGCCACCAGCTTTTGGGTTCACGGTTAAGTGTGTGGGCTCTTCCTGTCATGTCCTGTGACAGTCCAGCACAGATGTCCAGTGTCCTGTCCGAGGAAAGGCCAGCCTGCCTCCGGAAAGCCAGCAGCCAGTCACCTCACAATGTGTTTGCTTTGTAAGCCAGCTGACAGCCTGGTGGCACATTCCGGCACCACCCAAGAGTGTACAGAGGCTGCCTATGGAGCGTCAGCCAGACAGGGTGATTTGGACTCCCTTGTGTTTGTTTTATAGGCCTTAGTAGCAATGCAGCTCCTGTTAATAGAATGAAATGCCACCCAGGGCTCAGAGAGGGGTGCCCTGGTGGGGTAGTGGATATGGGTTGGTCTACAACCCGGCAAGTTTAGCAGTTCCAAACCTCCAGCCTCGCCGTGGGAGAACCAACCAACCAGCCAACCTCATTGCCATCGAATCAATGCGGACGCCTAGCAACCCTGTGGAAGAGGGAAAAACTGCCCCTATGGGCTTCTGAGACTATTGCTCTTTATAGGAGTAGGTAGCCCTGCTTTTCTCTCATATAACAGCTGGTGGTTTCGAACTGCCGACCTTGCGGTTCGCAGCCACAAACCCTCAGGAATTGACATCTTAAAGAGAGAGTACCTGTCTTGCCCAGAAGAACATAAAGCTAGTGACAGGAAGAGATCATAAGAGCGTCGTCCTGTGTTGTTGAAGCCAAAGGAGTGGTGCTGGCGGGCGACCCAGGGAGACGGTTACATCGATGTCACCTTAGCACGGGCCCATGCAGGGGCCCAGCCTCGAGTCCAGTTGGCGCGCCCTTGGCCGTGCTGCCCACTCCGCCCTGCATCTGGGGCTGACCTTTCACTTGCACTTCTTGAGATGACCATTAGCAAAGGCTCCTGGGGCCTCGAGCACCGGCCTGCCAATCCCGGCTGCATCCCCAGTGTGTGCACATGGTGTGCTGGGTCTGAAACGCAACCTGAGGCAGACCGGACTTTCAGACCCGTGGACATGACCACAGCCATCCGCGTCCCTTGTATGGAGTTCCCGTAGCTTGAGGGGCGACGCGGGTCAGACGCTGAAAAACACACAGGACACCCACAGCCCAGTGTGATTAAGAAAGAGACAGACTGGCAGGCTGGCTGCGTAGCCCTGCAGATGTTGCAGATGTCTCCCGGCTAAGAGCTCTCTTTGAAAAGCCTGGAAGGATCCCAGGTCCTAGAGTCAGGTGCCCTGGGTGACCACGGGGCCCTGCCACTCACTGGCCAGGTGGCCTGTTCATGGATGCGTTGGGCCCGGTTTGCTCCGAGGGAAGTAACTGATGTAACCTTCTCTGGGCTCTCGCAGCTCAGCCAAAGGCCCACGGTGGAAGAACTTCGGGAGAGGAAGATCCTCATTCGCTTCAGTGACTACGTGGAGGTGGCAGACGCTCAGGACTATGACCGGAGGGCAGACAAGCCCTGGACCCGCCTCACCGCCGCCGACAAAGTAAGCCTGACTGTGGGGAGGGGGGTAGGGGTGGGGCTGATGGAGGCTGGAATACAGGCCAGTTCTCCCACCCTGCTCTGCCTTTTCTATTGGCTTCCTTGCTGGCTGCTGGAGCCCATCCTGAGAGCAGCAGCAGAGCCTGAGTCAGGGAGCTAGCCTAGCAGATAGGGCGCAGGCCCTGAGCAGGCTTCAAGCTCCTCACGGTCTCCTTCTGGCAAGAGCACCCTCCTTGCACCCACAAAACCCACTGCCCTCCAGTCAGTTCCAGCTCATAGCGGCCCGGTAGGACAGAGGAGAGAATGGCTCCTCCCAGTTTCCCAGGCTGTAAACATTTTATGGAAGCAGGCAGCCTCATCTTCTTCCTGCAGAGTGACTGGCGGATTTGAAGGGCCCACCTTGTGGTCAGCAACCCAGTGCTTAAGTATGGTGCTCCTCCATCCAGAAGGTGCACCCGCAAAGCCCACAGTGGGCAAGGCGCACTGATTGTGGGTGCTTGCTACGGTCAAGGCAGACCTGGGGCACAAGTCACCGAGGTGTGGCAGAACCACCCCCAGGAAATGCCCATCCCCCTGGGAGGCAGAGAGAGTAACAATGGGATAGTGTGGGCATGCCGAAGGAACTGGCATCACCTAGACTCTGCCAAGTGCCACAGAGCACAGCGGTGCCAGTCCCGCGCCACCCGTCCTCATGAGGTTGTTTGTTTGTTTGTTTGGAGTGGGGGAGGTTTCTTCCACCCACTGTGGTGGCTGCTGCGTCCATCCGTCATATTGAGGGTGTCCCTCTAACATTACCAGCCGGGCACTTTTCTCGCCATTGCCCTTTCTGAGGAAACGGCATCCGGGCCATGTCTGACCTCCTCAGGCAGCTGCCGCAAAGCGGATTGCCACAGGCAGAGGTCTGGCTAGTCTCCGTGGTCCGGCTCTCTCTGCCTGACTCCGACACCAGCGCTTTCTCCACGACTCTACCTTTCACTGGCTTTGAGGACGCCTTGCAGTGGCCCCGCAGAGCTCACAGACAATGCTCGTGGTTAAGGGCATCTACTGGGGAAGCAAACAGGGTATCAAATCTGGGATCGGACAACAGATAGTCATTGGTTCCCGGCAGCCAAGTCCCCTCTCTGGCCCTCTGCCTCGCAGCCATGTGGACCCTTGACATCTGTCTCTGTGGACCAGGAAGCCAACCCCCTTCTCTGTCTCAGGGTCTGCTGGTCTCAGCCTCCACCCTGCCTCTGCAGGGATTTCCAACATCTTCCATTCGCAGCTCTTCTTGATGGTCCCAGGAATTCTCTGCTTCTGTATGCGGGGGAATGGCAATCCCAACTGACCATCCCCTCCGCAAGTGTGCCCCAGACCCTAACTGTATAGTTCCACCTGGCCATTTGGTGGGAGCGGCGAAGGCATGGGTAGAAGAGCTTTATTGAGACACCCTGGTCTGTGCTTTCCTGGCGTGGCACGTTCACAGTGGCTGCAACAGCGGGCTGAGACATAACACTTTTGCGGATGACCCGGGACCAGTCAGCACTCCCTCTGTCATACACAGGGGCCGATCGGAGTCAGAACTGACTCAGCGGCACCTGACAGCAGCAAGTGACCTGTCCCAAGCTAGCAGGCCACAGCCTTGCCTGAAAGTGGCGTTGATTCGCATTGAGAGATGCATTGGCTGCAATGAGAAATGCAGGGATGCAAAGGAGGATGCCTTTCGTCTCTCCGTGGACACAGCCATCTGACTGGGCCTCTGCTTGGTGACCCTTTGTGATGCCAGCCCTCCGGGGACTGGAGGGCCAAGGGTCTTTATACCAAAAGTCTACTAGAATTGTTCCCCCCAGCATTTGAGTAAAGGTGAGGACCCCGGAGAATGCAGTGCCTTCTTTCTCCCCAAGAGCACTGCAGCTGCCTGAGGCCCCCTCACACACGAGACTGGCCGAGCTCCCTCCCATCCTGTGAAGTCAGGAATCCTAGGAAACGTCAGTGAAGAAGGGCAGCTGCCTCCCTTCAGTAGGACCAAAGCGGCCTGCACCGTAGCTCCAGCTCAGATCAAAATAAGGAGCAAGCTGGGCCCTCCCCTGGAACCCTGCACAGGGGCCCACAAGAGTGACCCCAGGACTGACCTGAAAAGAACTCACATCCTCTGCCATCGAGTTGAATTCCAACCCTCTAAGGTAGAGTGAGTGACACATCAGGCTGCTAACCACAAGGTCTGCCGCAGAAGAAAGATGTGGCTTTCTACTCCCGTGAAGAGTGAGTCTTGGAAGCCCACAGTGGCAGTTCTACCCTGTCCTGTAGGGTCCCTGTGAGTCAGAATCCACTCCATGGCAGTCAGTTTGGTTTGGCTTTTGAAGACAAGCATAGATCGGCTCCCTTGGGTTTCCAAGACTGCAGATCTGTATGGCATCCAACGCAGCCTCGTCTTCCTCTGTCGAAGCAGCTGGCGGATTTCAACGGCCAATCTTGCAGTCAGCATCCCAGCGTTTAACCCACGGAGATACCGGGGCTCCTCGAGGGGCTGACAGCAGTGTTCAGAAGACAGACAGCTGTCCATCTCATTTGTCATCTTTCCTAGTTCACACTGTCATCACAATACGCTTGGTTAGCACAGAAAGGGTATTGGCAAATCTCCAAGGGACGTCCGGCACGTTCCCCACGGAGCGGAGTCGCCCTTGGGGTAGTGAAAGTATTTGGTTCCTCAAAGGCGGCTGGGGACAAAGAACAGGAAGCAGCTCCTGCAGACACTGCACACAGGCTGCTAGAACTCTAAACACATGAGCTCCTTCCTTTCCTGGGCTGAGCTGCCACTAGGGGTTGGATTAGCTGTCCTCACCTCCCCCACTCCTGACCCCCAAAGGTGTGTTGCCATGCAGGAGGGCATTGAAGAGAGGGAAGAACAGAGTGGGTGCCATCGGATGTTGCTTGGCTGGAAGGCCATTCCCAGCAGGGCCGTGAGCCTGAGCAGCGAGTTGGGAGGCAGGTGTGATGTTTGTGTGTGCAGTGGGATGTGTGTTGTCCAAGAGTCTTTGTGGAAATGGTGGTGCCCCCGCCCCTGTGAGTGTGTTTGGGACCATGGCGAGGCCTACTGCCATCTGCATCCTTGTCCTTTGCAAGAGGGAAATGATCACACAGATGGGGGTGAGAGGCACATGAAGATGCATCTGGAAGTCACAGACTACCAAGGGCCGTGGGAAGCCCCCGGAAGCCCAGAGAGTGGTGTGGAACAGACAGTTCCTCCCTCGGTGCCCTCAGGAGAACCCACATGTCCCCCAGGCTGTGAGACCCCACACATCTGCTCAGTGAAGCCGCCCACTGCCCTGGTACAGCAGCCTAAGGAAACTCAGGCGGCCATTGTGATCCTATCGGAGATTTCTCCTCCTCCACCCCTTCAAAGCAAGCATCGGCCAGAGAGCTGAGCTGAAGGGCACCCCTTGAAATGGCAGGGCCTGGGGCAAAGTGAGGATGCCCCCCTCCCAGCCCTCCCTCCACTCGAGTCTCCTACTTTCTACACACTCAGCACCCCTGTTGCTGTCTGACCACCCAGCCTCCTTCCTCAGTCCCTGCCCCCTCAGGGGGCTGTGCTATAAGGTTTTTTTCAGGGCGCTCTCAGAATGGTGACGATTATTCAGAACATAGACCCTTGTTCCCTTTGGTTGGGGCAGCTACTGCATCTCCTGGAGGAACCGTATTCCTAGAACTGAAATGCGCCTTCCTTTCTACCAACTCGCCGCCTTCTGCGTGTTTATGCTTGTGTCTCGTTCCAGGCTGCCATTCGGAAGGAGCTCAATGAATTTAAAAGCACTGAAATGGAAGTCCATGAATTGAGTAGACATTTAACAAGGTTAGTATCTCATTTGCTTGTTTGGCTTCTCCAGACACAGCGTTGACGTGCGGTGGTAGCACAGTGGGTTAAATGCCGGGCTGTTGACCTAAAGGTTGGCGGTTCAGACCCATGAGCTGCTCCCCAGGAGAAAGATGAGGCTTTCTGCTCAAGTCAGGAGTCACAGTCTCGGACACTCACAGGGGCAGTTCCACTCGTCCTGAATGGCTGCAGCAAGGCTCCATGGGCTCAGTAGCCACAAATTTTGGTTTGGTGTGTGCGCGGACTCTGATAGGCTTGGTGTGTGCGCTCCGGGCTGTGATAGGCTCAGTGTGTGCGCTCCAGGCTGTGATAGGCTCGGTGTGTGCACTCCGGGCTGTGATAGATCTGGTGTGTGTGCTCTGGGCTGTGATAGACTTGGTGTGTGCGCTCCGGGCTATGATAGGTTGGTGTGTGCGCTCCTGTCTGTGATAGGTTGGCGTGTGCGCTCCGGGCTGTGATAGGCTTGGTGTGTGCGCTCCGGGCTGTGATAGGCTTGGTGTGTGCACTCCGGGCTGTGATAGGTCTGGTGTGTGTGCTCTGGGCTGTGATAGACTTGGTGTGTGCGCTCCTGTCTGTGATTGGTTGGCGTGTGCGCTCCGGGCTGTGATAGGTCTGGTGTGTGCGTTCCGGGCTGTGATAGACTTGGTGTGTGCGCTCCGGGCTGTGATAGGTCTGGTGTGTGCGCTCCGGGCTGTGATAGACTTGGTGTGTGCGTTCCTGGCTGTGATAGGTCTAGTGTGTGCGCTCCGGGCTGTGATAGGTCTGGTGTGTGCGCTCCGGGCTGTGATAGGCTTGGTGTGTGCGCTCCTGTCTGATAGGCTTGGTGTGTGCGCTCCTGGCTGTGATAGGTTGGCGTGTGCGCTCTGGCTTTGATAGGTCTGGTGTGTGCGCTCCTGTCTGATAGGCTTGGTGTGTGCGCTCCTGGCTGTGATAGGTTGGTGTGTGCGCTCCTGGCTGTGATAGGTTGGCATGTGCGCTCCGGGCTGTGATAGGTCTGGTGTGTGCGCTCCAGGCTGGGATAGACTTGGTGTGTGCGCTCCGGGCTGTGATAGGTCTGGTGTGTGCGCTCCGGGCTGTGATAGGTCTGGTGTGTGCGCCCCGGGCTGTGATAGGTCCGTTGTGTGCGCTCCGGGCTGTGATAAGTCTGGCGTGTGCGCTTCGGGCTCTGATAGGTCTGGTTAGTGCGCTCCGGGCTGTGATAGGCTTGGTGTGTGCGCTCTTGTCTAATAGGCTTGGTGTGTGCGCTCCTGGCTGTGATAGGTTGGCGTGTGCGCTCCTGGCTGTGATAGGTCTGGTGTGTGCGCTCCTGTCTGATAGGCTTGGTGTGCGCGCTCCTGGCTGTGATAGGTTGGCGTGTGCGCTCCAGGCTGTGATAGGTCTGGTGTGTGCGCTCAGGGCTGTGATAGACTTGGTGTGTACGCTCCGGGCTGTGATAGGTCTGGTTAGTGCGCTCCGGGCTGGGATAGACTTGGTGTGTGTGCTCCTGTCTGTGATAGTCTTGGTGTGTGCGCTCCGGGCTGTGATAGTCTTGGTGTGTGCGCTCCGGGCTGTGATAGGCTTGGTGTGTGCGCTCCGGGCTGTGATAGGTTGATGTGTGCGCTCCGGGCTGTGATAGGTCTGGTATGTGCGCCTAGGAGGAGGCTGAGAAGGGTTTCTGTGTAGGTCTGCTTTAGGGTTTGGAGATGAAGCTTCTATGCAGGGAAAGGGATATTCAGGCGGCCACCGGTTACAACAGTCAGGCTGTCATTCATTGGAAATGAAGATGTGATGTGCGCCCAGATTTCCAATAACGCCCTCTGCCCTCCCCACCCCCATGGGCTTTGATGAAAGCGCCCACAGGAGAGAAACGATTGCTGAAGGCGTGCAGCGTACAGCTCGCCGCCGTCAGAGGCCAAACTGGCTGAGGGCCCGCCTCCCGTTGGCACTTCCAAAACGGGTTCCCCTGATCTGTGCCAGGCTCTCATATTTGGGGAAACTGAGCCGTGGGGCGATGTAAGGGCTTCTGTAAACTCACTTAGCCTAACCGTTTGCACTGGATGATTTACCCTAAAAGGTTGCCAGTTCAAACCCACCGCCTAGCAGTGCAAGGAGCCCTGGTGGTGCTCTGAGTTTCGGCAAGATTGGCGACTCCGAAACCCATTAGCCGCCCCATGGGGGAGAGACCAGGCTGTCTGCTCCCATAAAGATGTGCAGACTCAGGTACATCTTTGAGTGGTGCGGCGGTGAACCGAAAGTTTGGTGGTTCAAGTGCACCAAGGGCTCCCCCCAAAAAGATGTGGCAGCCCACTTCCACTCTGTGGGGGCAGTTCTCTGTCCTTGAGGGCTACTGGGTCAGAAGGGCCTCGTGGGCAAGAACTTGGGGTTTAGAGTGTTTAGTCCAGGCTGACAGCAGGGCTGAGGGACAGACCCGGGGTGCTCCTGGTAAAGCTCAGTGGTGGTCCAGTGCTCGTGGGACTTCTCATGGGGCCGTGGCTCTGAGGAGCAAGCTGGGGGTTGAGCAAGGCTGGGCGAGATGGTCACACCACACGTCTGATCACCCCTGGTTTGATTTCCCTGTGTTCTAGGTTCCACCGACCTTAACCGCCCAAATCCTCTTGCGTGCTATGCTGTCTTTGAAACATAAATTTATAAGAACCATAAGTGCTGGTATTTATTCACGTCCCCATTACGATGTCCATCTTCGGAACTGCCTTTTTTGAAGAAGAAGAAGAGAACCGGGATGGCATTTGTGAAGACATGATGGCGACCCCTCCGTGCTCAGAGCTGCTGACACCACCGCTGATCCAGAAGCGTCTCCTGCCCCCGCCCCCACAGGGCCGAGGGTACCCGCAGGATCCTGATGGAAGACTTCCCAGCATGCAGCGCAGCCCCTTGTCCTCTCCACTCAGGCCCATCGGGCACCTGGAGCCCCCTCCTCACAAGTGTCTGTGACTTGTGTCCAAAGAGAGCCAAGGCAGTGGGCTTGGTCTTGGGAGGTGATGCTGAGAGGGGACATTGCTCTCAGTGCCCCCTGTCCTTCCTCTCCTTTCATGCCGCCATCCACACAGTGAACACAGAGGAAGGGTCCTGCTCTGGGTGCATCTAGCAGGGGGTAGGTCTGAGCGTGGGTATCTCCCGGGCAGTGGGGCAGGTGCTGAGTATTCGTTTGGTTCAGAGAAGAGAGATGTCCTCTTCTCAGCTCCATGTTAAGAAAGCCCAGGGTCCTGGGAGACCTTGCACCTCCACCCAGCCATTGCTAAGGTCTCCTCCCAAGGCACATCATGGACGCCTCTGGGCAGATGGACCATGTGGAGGATGTGCAGGCTTGGTCGGGTAAGAAGCTCTGCTTGGCTGCCGTCCCCAGGCTGGATACTGTCTTAGAAGTTCATGGCTTCTGAGACTGGTACCAACCGGTGGGTGCAAACCAGAAACCATTCCTGTAAGGAGGGGGCGTTTCAGCTGCAGATGGGCCGGGACCCCAGACCACTGGCTGGTCTTTTCTTCTCCTTTTCTCTGCACTATGGAGAAGTTGCAGAGTTGGGCACATGCCAGGCTCCAGTAGCCAGCAACACCAGCCTTGCCTGCCTGTGGCGGACCACCTGCTCCTAGTGACCCAGAGAGAACCTGTCCTCTCCTTCCTGAGTTGGCTGGAGCGGTGACTGAAGAGGGGTAGCCGACTCTTCTAGGCACTCGGTGCCCCCAGAAGGCCAGAGGCTGGTTGGCAGAGGGCTGCTGAGGCTAGGTGTGCCATGAGAGCCATGACAATGCCTGGGTCCCAGCAAGTGCCATCCTGAGCCCCACACAGCCTCACTGGTTCCCTTCCTGCCAGGGCACTGTCGGCCTCCTGCCTCACAGCCCTGCCCAGCCTTCCTGGCCGTTTCCTAGTCATCAGGTGGCTTCTGGGAGTGACTAGCTCTCCCCAACAGGTGCCCAGGTCTTAGAGCCAGGGCGATTTGGCCTCCGCAAGCACAGGGGTGCCTGGTCCCCACCGTGAGCCGCAGCTTCCCGTGTGCGCCCACCAAGAAGGACATCCTGTACCTGCTCCGGTCCGTGGACACTTTTCTTTAGGAGCACTTCGGACGGTTCTGGGAGGCAGGCCCGGGCTAGGCACTCCGCATGCATCTGGAGGGAGCTGGCCGCTGTCCCACCCAAGGGGCCATGCCGAGAGGAGACCTTGTTCTTTCTCGTCGTTGAATGTTGGATCTGAATCGTGACTGCCTAGGGAAGAGGTCTTGTTCAGGGAAAATGTGGTTGGGATGTCCTGTGGTTGTATATAGAATCTTCCCAAAAGGCTTACTGACGTTTGAATGTGCTTGTGAAACACCGAGAGGGGGGGGAGAGGGGCCTGGCTGCCTGGCTTGGCCTGGCACTGGGTGTCCTCTGACTGGTAGCTAAGGCCTGACCCCACCGCCCTCCCGGGAAGAGGAGGTACTCCTCTGGTTAACGGTTCGTTCCACTGACAGACTCCCCTCACCTCTGCCCACGGCGCCCCGCCAGCCTGGCTTATGGAGCCCGCCACCAGCCAGGTCTCCCCGCCCAAGGTGCCCTGGAACCGCAGACCCCCTCCTGTCAGGAGGGAAGGGAACAAAGCCGCCCATCTCCTGCAGGGCAGGTTCCAGAAGTCACCTGCAGAGTCAGGGGTAAGGGCCTCCCAGGGCCCCAATCACACAGCCGCCACCCACCCAAGACGCAGCAGCTGGCTGGGCCACCCCGGGCGGGCTGCAGGCGGGCAGCCAGGGCCGTCTCCTCCATCTCCTAACCTACCTGCGCCCACTGCCCGTTCATAGAAACGGCCCTCCGCATGTGCGCTGTGCCACACGGCTGGAATGATGGAAGCTGTCTGGCCCGTTTTCTCAGAGGGCGGCAGGCATCCTCTGGGGACAGTGCACTGCATGGCAGGAGGGCGAGGCGGCAGGGTGAGGACGCATCACCTTGACCAAGGCCGCCTTTGTTTTCGTGTGTTGGAGTTTGCAGCCGGGGCCTTGCTGCCACTGGGGTTCGCAAGCAAGACAGGAATGACGTGACTTGTCCCAGATCGGATGCTGCCCACGCACCCCAAATTTGACGTTATCCCGGGCCCCCCAACCCCACCCTCACCCCCACCCCACTCCACGATAACTGAAGAGCTCATCCCCGGCTGGGTTTTCCTTTCAAAGTTGCTGTGAGTGTCCTCTCCAAAGACCCTCCCCAGCCCTGTCAGCCCTTCGCCCCGTTAGGGACCCCCAACAGCGTGGCAGGCAGTGTGGCCAGAGCCTCCCAGTCCCCTTGCTCCCGCTTAGAAGGTGTCTTACCAGCTGGGGCAGCGGAAGGCATGGAGCGTGCCTCCCTGAGGAGTTACCGTCCCCCCTAGGCGTGCAGGTGACCTCCCTGACTTACCTGCGCCCCCGCTATGAGCACGTGCGTGTGGGAATCAGCCCCTGCTCTCCTGCGTGGTAATGTAACGTGGCGCCGTATGAAGACGATGTAAATAGAGTACAAAGGAAACTGGATCTCTGAAGCCTAAGGTTTTGTACATACAGAAACTGCATGGTATTTAAATTATTGTTCGTCTCTGATGATGTATGCAGTTTCTTTGAAAACAACAAAGTTTAAAAAAAAAAAACCAAACACAACATCTCCTTGACTCCTGTGTGTTGTTTTCTCAACCGCCAACAAGAACCACCTGGAGATAGTCTCCCTTTGGCTTGAGGGTTGGGGGCTTGGTTGACTTATCTAGAGAAACAAAACCAGTGGTGCTCATATACATGTAAGAGAAGATGTTTCATATTAAGAAGGCAGCCCAGTCCAATGCTAGCCTGGGCCCGGTTAGGCAAGGCAGGAAGCAGCGAGAGCACAGGCTGATGGGTTGTGTGGATCCACGGCGGGTAGAAACATGGCAGGGTACCAACAATTCTCAGGGTTGGACGGCCTATGGGGGGGGTCACCCCTGTAGGCAGGCAGAGTCCCAGCAAGCAGGAAGGAGATGGGACAGAGAAAGAGTCCCAGTGTCTTCCATATGTAACAAGACCATGCCTCCCAGGAGGGACCAGGCTGGACCCCAACCCTCCATAACGCCAGTGGACCCAAAGTCACGGACGACCACAGGGGCTAACCGCACTGGTAGGTCAGCTCATTAGCAAAAGAAAAAGGACAGATGTTGGGGGAGGGGAGGAAAGTTTCTTGGATTTGGCATAATTGAGGAAAGTCTTGCACATAAATGAACTTTCTAGATCTTTAAATTTTTTTTCTAGATTTTTTTTTAATACTTTGGCCTTTTGCCTTCCTAGGATTTTTATAACGCTATCTTCTATTTGGTAAGAAAATAGAGTCTATCCTTTTACTAATCAAGGAATTAAAACACAGCTGGCATTGAATGGATTCCACGCAAGGCAGCCTCCGAGGGTCAGATGAGCCTTGTTTTCAGTGGCCGGTCTTTCAAAAGTAGATCGCCAGGCCTTTCCTCTGAGGCACCCCTGGGCAGACTCAAACCTCTAACCTTTTGGTTGACAGCAGAGCCTTCCAACCATGTCTGGTCTGGGAATCATGCGTATCAGTCAGCCTTTGTATCTGTCACCATTCAACCTCTTATAGCAGTGAATGGGCAAATGGGGTCTTCGGAAGAACCAGCCGTCCTGCCCCTAAACAGAATAAACCCAGGGGCACTTTTTAGTACTTCCCAGAACAGGCAGAGAACTTGTCCTGAACTGCGAAATGCCAATGCTCCATCACTTACCCTCTTTTCTAGCTTGCCCCTCTGAAAGCTAGGAGGAACTCAGACGGGCTTTCCTTCTTCCTACGAGTCCCGGTGCTGCAGTGGTTACTAGGTGGGCTGGCAGTTCGAAGGGAGAAAGGCTGGGCTTTCTATTCCTGTGAAGAGTTACGGCTTTACAAACACACAGGGCCAGTTCCCCACCCCCTGTCCTAATGGGGTCACTAGGAGTCACTCGTCCTGGCTGCTTCCATGTCTCCCATAGCAAGCATGCCCACTACTGGGGCCAGGGCAGGTTATCCAGCAACTTACCCTTCCAGGATGCAGCCAGGAAGAGGCACCAGACAAACAAACACTGTGCCTCTCACAAGCCCTGGTGCACAGAGTCTCCCACCAGGGATTTGGTTACGATGTGGACGCTGACTCAGTAGATCTGGGTGGGGCTTAGACGCTGCCTTTCCATCCAGCTCCCCCAGGGAAAGCTGAGGCTGCAGGTCCAGGGGTCATAGGTTCTTAGCAGCGAGGACTTGAGAGAGCAAGGTGAACAGGTGAGTCGCTTGACCTTTGCTGGGGACAGTCCAGTCTGGTGGGCTCTGAGCAGCACCCTGGTCTGTTGGCCCCTTAGGACAGAGCTGCTGCCACAGGAGCAACGGCTGCAAGAGGGGCGGGGCTTCACGCCACTCATCCGCCCTTCCACCTCCTGAGGCTAAGTTGCAGGTCTCACCTGCAATTTCCTGGGTGGGGGGGGGGGGGCGGGGTGAGAGGGGAAAGGGCATGGACAGCGCCCCCCACAGGCTGTGTTTGCAAGAGGACAGCGGGCTGACAATTAACTGAAGAGGGATCCCCGTCTGGAGTGAGGAAAGGTACGGCCACACATTTGCAATAGGAAGGGGAGCGTGTCCGTCCACCTCTCTGTCCATGCCACCCTGTGACAGTTTAGCCAGCCGTCTCATTGCCTTTCTCTGGGCCTTCATTTTCCCATCTGGAAAGTGGGACTGCTCCTCGGGATGCCCTCCAGCCTTCTTCAGACAGTCAACCGGCTAGTGGCTTGCGGCCTCTGTGTTTTTGGAAAAACTCGGCCATCAGGGAAAGGGCGGGCTTTGAAGGCCCTCAGCCAGCGCAGCTTCTGGGAGGTCCACTCAGGGCTCCCTGGTGGTCCCAAACAGCCTGTCCTCCTGGGGCGCTGGTGGGCCCCTGGGCCTGTCCTCTCCCGCATGCCCCGCTGGCAGACTAGCCCTCTGGCACAGCACCCTGAAGGGCCCGGGGGGTGGGCAGTCAAGCTGTCCTGGGTAGGACCCATCCTTGTTGCTGGGTCACTTCTACCAAAGATACTGGGGACACAGCCCAGCGCACCCTATGCCTAAGCCCATCTCGCTCGGCACCTGACAAGGGCCTGCTGATACAGCCAAAGGCTGGGAGCAGATTCTGGCTCCGTCTTGCCTCAGCAGGGTGGCGCAGGCCCCCTCGGCTACAGCAGGGGACAAGCAGCAGACATTTATTTTGTAGGGTCACTCTGGGGGCTGGCTGAAATGACCAGTGCAGGCCGCTGACAACAGCGCCGACAAGAAGTAAGTCCTTCCAGCGCAGTGCCCAGGGCCTGCGGTGGCCAGGCGGCTCCAGAGGATGTGTAGGGAAAGGGGAATTAAAAGATGGTGTGAGATGCCTCCAAGAACTTTTCCAAGCCCCCTTGCACATGTCTCACAAGTAGCCCAAGCTCACTGGATCCCCAGACTGATCTAATTTTTATCATCATTAACGGCCCTGCTTCTCCTGTCCCATCGTCCTCCTCAAATTCTTCAACGAATGGAACTGCCTGCTGTCCACACTAGTTACTTCTAGACTCGATGCCACCCCATCCCTGCAGCACTGCTAGCTGACGAAAGCCCTCACGACCACCAAATCCTCGCAGTAGCACGCTCCTTCCATGTAGCCTCGCCCATCTAGTCCTGCAGCCAGAGTGGTCCGTCCACAGACCTGGAGACGCCGCGCCTGCTGGGCTACATCACATCCAAGTACTTGTGGTGCGTCCCCCTCACCCCGCTCCACCCCTGCTCTCTTCTCCTGCTGCAAAGTCCTGGGGTCCTCACGGGTGGCCGATGACGTGGTCATGCGACTGTATGAAGGCGACCATCTCAGGGATGGCCCGGCTTTCCTAAGGGGCTTTGGGTGCTAAGGAATCCTTGCGGACAAAGGGTCGATGCAAACTGCATGGGTGAAGGGGCCACTCCAGTGTTTTGCCAAAAAGGTTTGGTGCCCCGCTTCTGAAAATAACCCGAATTCACTGCCAACGAGTCGATTCTGACTCATAGTCACCCGACAGGGCAGAGGAGACCTGCCCCAGTGGGTTTTCCAGACTGCCGCTCACTACGTGATTAGAAAGCCATCTTTCTCCCTGAAAACATGAGTCAGTGGAAACCCTATGAAGCACAGTTCTGCTCTGAGTGCTCGCCCGGGATCACCATGTTGGGGGTCGGCTTGAGAGCAGCGAGGCTGCATGGGCGACTCAGCTTCCCCGGGACCGCTCCAAGGGGGAGCTCATTCAGGAAAGCTGAAGCTTGGCCGACAGAGTCAGAGTCTCCGTATGTGCAACATGAAAAACTAGCAAGATCTCCATAGCTGCCCCGCCATCACGCGGCACGCGGCACCCCTGGTTTCTAACTCCTGCTCTCTAGGCATGGGACTGCTATGGATGCCAGCATAATTGTCATTGGCGGTCATCGAGCTGTCTCCACCCATAGCTCCTTGTGTGGCACAGAGCTGAAGGACTCCTGAGCATTCTCCTGGCTGTCACCTAAACGGAGGAGGGACTCCGAGCAAGCCGTTCTTCTGTGGGGCCCTGGAGTACCGTAGATACTCGAGTATAAGCCAACCCGAATACCCGCCGAGGCACCTAATTTTACCACAAAAACTGCATTAAAAATGTGCTGAAAAAACTCGGCTTATACTCGAGTATATATGGTAGATCCACACCGCCGCCATCTTTGAGGTCAGCGTCCCAGGCTCTCGGTCCCACCATTGTTGTGCTGGTCATTGGCAGGTGCCATTGAGTCGGCTCCGACCCATAGCAACCCTATGCTCAACAGAAGGAAACCCCGCCCAGGCCCGTGTGTCCTCACAGTGGCTCCCATGCCTGAGCCCATTGATGCAGCCGCTGTGTCAATCCATCCCGCTGAGCTCCGTCCTCCTTTCCACCACCCCTCCACTTTACCAAACAGGATGTCCTCCCCCAGGGACTGGTCTGTCCTGACAACATGTCCAAAGTGTGTAAGACAAAGCCTGGCCATCCTTGCCTCCAAGGAGCACTCTGGCCTTACGTCTTCCAAGACAGATTGGTCTGTCCTTTGGGCAGTCCATGGTACTTTCAGGGTACTTTTCCAGCACCTTGGTTCACAAGCATCTGTTGGTTCTTCTATGGTCTCCCATGTTCAATGCCCAACTTACACAAGCCTTATGGTGCAGTGGGGAATGCAAGCGTAGTTTTTGGTGGCTGACAAGTCAGTTCTGCCTCATAGAATTTCTGGGGACAGCAGAATGTCGCAGGGCCCCATGCTGTGCCAGCCTCACAAGCATGGCTATATTTGAACCCATTGTTGTAGCCACAGGAGCCCTGGTGCCATGGTGGTTACACATTGGGATTCAATACGCAAGGTCAGCAGTTCAAACCCCCCCCCCCAGTTGCTCCCAGGGAAAAAGATGGGGCTTTCTACCCCCGGAAGGAGTTACAGTCTTGGAAACTCCTAAGGGCAGTTGGACCCAGTCCCGTGGGTCACTGTGAGTCAGCATTTGGGTGGTTTGGGTTGGAGTCACTTATTCATGCACCACGTTGTGGGCCTTCCTCTTTTCCTCTGTCCCTCTGCTTTTACCGGCATAATGGCCTCTTCCAGGGACTGCTCTCCGGACACTGTGTCCGAGCATGTGAGAGGAAGTTCCAAGAAGGCCAGTCCTTCCTCTGAGAGAGATGTGTGGGTTCTTCATTCACAGTCACCAGTTCTCCTCTTTTCATTGCCCACCACTGGCAGCCCCTACTTTGAATCTTGTCCTACGTGCCAGGCCCTGGGCAGTGCCATTTCCATAGCCTTTTATACCATCCTTATAGCGCCCTGGTCACTGATGAAAGCACACAGGGCCCTGGCCACACAGGTGAAAAGTGGGAGAGGGTTTGACTCATAGTCTGGTTGACCTCCATGAATGACCCAAGCATGTATTGCATTGTCTCTGCCCTTGCTCATTCGCTCTTTCTCAACTTCCCTCCATGATCTCAAGCATCCTTCTAAGTGATGACCTCGTTTTCTGACACCCAGGCCCACCTGGCGGAGCAGTCAGGATGGTTAACATTCTCCAGATTTTCCAAGGGGAGAAGCTGTTTTCAGAACCCAGGTTCCCCCCTCCAGCCTGGGATGGGGAGGCTGTTGTGGGTCTGCTGAGAAGCTCTATTGGAAGGGACCTTGCCCCACCATCTGACAGTCAGTCCAGGCGTATGACTTCCTGCCGCCGAGGAAATCACACGGGGAAAGGGCTTGCAGGGCAGGGACTCTATCTGAAGCTGCTGAGTAGGCAAGAGGAGACCAGCAGCCCCCCCTGGTGACAGAGAGGACGTGCAAGCTCATCAATCAATCCCGTGGTGCCTCCAGTCCCTTCCAGAAGAGCCATCTTCTGACCAAAGGAGCTCTGCTGGGTGTGCACCACCAAAGAAGATGCTCCTGGCTCCACAGTAGAAGCCACGGTCCCCAATTAGCTCCACAAAGAGCACCCCAGCGACAGATAACGGGCCTCGTTAAATGAGTGTACGAATTTGTGTATAAGAGGCAGGAAGTTGCGACCACAAAAGCAGAATTCAGGCTGTGACGCCCATTGCCATCAAGTGGACGCTAATTCACTGTCATCCCGCATGCCTGGAGCACAGCTGTGCTCCGGATGGGTGACAGTGGTGCTTTCTTCCCAGGGGGGGATCACTAGTCTTTTCTTCCCAGGTCCCTCAGGGGTTCGTGTCACCCATAGGGTAACTCATGATGCCACTGCCCCGCCCTCTCCCCCATGGACCTGCTCCTTATAGAACACTTACTAGTGTTTCTTAGCCATTTGTATCACAGAATAATCCGTGATAGACATAAGGTGCTTACAGGTAGCAAGACAAGGCTTTCTACTCCTGTGCAGAGCGACCGTCTGAGAAACCCGCAGGCTTCTACCCTGTCCTATAAGGTCACGTGCATGAGTGAGAATCAACGCGACGGCAGTGAGCTGAGTGAGATTAACAAACTTGCTTGATAACTCTTCCTACATTCAATGACAGCATCGTTACCACCGAGCAAGGGCATTTTGGGGGAAATGTTGCCTTCTTTTCTTTCGTTGCTGCTTCATTCTCCAAAAAAGCTATTGCTAGAGGTTCACCAATATTACAATTCTTACCACAAGATCGGAGCTAAAACATCAGAAAATGTGGCAAAAAATGATCAACTATAAAGTCAACTCGAAAAACACCAGTTTTTCAGCAATGAAACCAGCAGCACCTGCCTATAATGCGGCAGAGAAAACCGTGTGATTAGAAGCTTCTCTGTGATTGGATAACAATGATTAGAAGCTTCGCTGTGATTGGATAAAAATTAGAAGCTTCGCTGTGATTGGATAACAGTTAGAAGCTCCGCTGTGATTAGACAATGATTAGAAGCTTCGCTGTGATTGGATAACTATGATTCGACGCTCTGCTGTGATTGGATAACAATGATTCGAAGCTTCGTTGTGATCAGGTAATGATGAAGCTCGGACTAGAGCTACTTCACTGCAAACTCACAGGGCCATCCAGTCGATGCCGACTCATAGGGACCCTCTAGGACAGGTAGGCGTGCCCTGTGGGCTCCCTAGACTGGACCCCTTGCCCTTCCAGGAGTCGAAAGCCCCATCTCTCTCCCTCAGTGCAGCCGGTGTTTGTGGGTCTGGGCCAACGTCTGACCGCTGCCCCACCAGGGCTCGGAACTGAGCTCACAACAAGGTTCCAGCGGTGGATGAGCGCAGACGTTACTGTTGCAGGAGGATTGACGGGTAAACTGGGCGTGTGAAAAACGTTTTTATTCCGCTAACAAATTTCAGTGACATGTTTATTCTAAAATACTATTTTTCCTCTATATTCCATGTACCCACATGCCTCTTCCATTAGACATTTTGGTTAAGATTGTTTTTTAAAAAAACCCACCATGTTCGTTGCTCTTAAGACAATCTGTGAACAAGGAAGCTTGCCGGCGGGTGACGTGTCTACCCTGACTTTATTAAAATCCGATCAAATGTGAACTATCTGCCAGCGGGCTGCAATGAGCAGGAATTGGCAGCCTTTCTCAGACCATCAGAAAATGAGGCCCCGCAGGCCAGCCAATGAGAGGTTGGCATTCAGCAGAACGCTTTTGAGTCCGGACACACCCACCTGGGTGCACAGCGATCAGCTCTCCTCTGGCTATTTTTGGTTCACTGTCAGGACATGGTCTGTGCCCTCCAGGAACTCGCTAGCTCCGCATCGGTGGGCACAGTGCAGGTGCTGACCCAGATGGATTGGGGTGGGGACTCAGGAAGGACGAGGAGTGGTGGCTTTCAGTTCAGCGGGTGGCCGAGAGAAATTAGAAGCAAAATGCAGGCTCTGATGGGAGCAGAAAAGGAGTGGGCTGTTGTCATGGGGTTGGACACTCTGATCACATGCTGGTGCAGGTGCAGAGGCCGTGGTTAAAGCTCATCTCTTTCCATTTTAGCGCTTGATCAATCATTCATACTGTAGGCTTACCCCACTGGGTTTTGTTTCCTAGGGCCTTGGGTGGCAAGGGGCCCAGTGGTTAAGCATTGGGCTGCTAAACCGAAAGGTCAGAGGTTCAAATCCCCCAGCTGCTCTTTGGAAGAAAGATGTGGCCGGCTGTTTCCACTGTAATCGACACTCTGGGAAACCCTGTGGGGGCAGTTCTACTCTGCCCTAGAAGGCCACTGTGTCTTGGAATCAATTGGATGGAGATGGGGTTGGATTTTGGTTTGGACCATAGGCCCCAGTTAATGGTAAAGGAGAGTCCTCCCACCACAGGGCGGTGTGCCCCATCTGAGGATGAACTTCAGGTGTCAGGAGGACTGACCTGCTGAGAAATGGCCCAGGAGGAGGGTGGCCATTCCCCAGCCGGCCAGTGTCGCCCCACATGGCAGCGTTCTGGACGGATCTCAAGCAGAACTTCCCTTTCCCTGCTGCTGGTTGTTAGGTGTCCCGGGTCCGTCTGACTCATAGCGACCCTGCCCTGCACGCCCTCACAATGGTCTTCTGTGGAAGCCCATGGCGGCAGCCTCTGTGTCCATCCATCTCACCGAGGACCTGCCTCTTCTTCACGGCCCCTCCACTTTGCCAAGGGCTGGTCTCTCCTGGTAACATGTCCAAGGTAGCTGAGTCAGTGGTTCAAATCCACCCTTGCCTCTAAGGGGACATTCGGGCTGTACTTCTGTTGTTCTTTTGGCCATCCACGGTATTGCCAAAATTCTTATTCAACATTCAATATTCTTTGCCAATGCCATCGTTCAAATGTATCCATTTCTCCTCGGCCTTCCTTATTTGTTCAGTGTTCAACCTTGACACGCACAGGAGGGGATTGAGAATAGCATGGCCTGGGCCCGGCATAGCTGAATCCTCAAAGTCACATCCTTGTTTTCATCACGTTAAAGCACTCTTGTGTCACATGTACCAAGCCGACCTGTCATTTGAACTTGTGACAGCTGCTGCCCTGAGTACTGATTGCAGACGATTCAGGCACATTTGTATTTCAACTCATCCACTGCAATCCCTTCAACATACCGTCATCACTCACCTACTTCCTCCTTGCGCTTGTTTCCGTTTCTCCTTTCCCGCCCTCTCAACATTGACGTTGGCTGAACACTGCCCTCACTGATCTCACACATGATTGTTGTTTTTAACCACAGGGGCGGGTTCAGTTCTAGACCTGAAGAGTGACTAAGGGCCATGGTGTCAGGGTCCCAGTTGTCTCTTCCAGACCAGTAAACTGGTGTCCTTTATGACGTAAGTGTTTTGCTCCACATTTTCCTCCTACTCTACCCAGGAACTTCTAATGTGATCCTTTTTAAAGCCATTGGTAGTGGTAGCTGGGCACCATCTAGTTCTTCTGACCTCGGGGCCCTAGGGACTAATGTTTCCATGGTCCATTAGCCCATAGGACTAATTTCCATATGTCTTTCGATTCTCATCACTCGTTTTTCCTCCAGATGGGGTGAAACCCATGCCTGTACTGTCAATGGCTGCTCATGAGCTTTTAGACTCCAGGCAAAACTCACCCAAGTAAGATGTAGACCACTGTCTGTGAATGATGTTATGTTGCTAGACCTTGGTGTGCCCCCGAATCATGGTCCTGATCCCCTAGGTCCAGAGATTCATTCCCTCAAGAAGTCTGGTTATGTCTAAGATGTACTTACACCATTGCCTCCTACATGTAAGCATATATATATGTTCTGCCATATGTTTATATCATTATGCATAATTATGATACATATTGTGATATAGGATACACATGCACACAGAGCTGTGGTGGTGTAGTGGGTTATGAGTTGGGCTGCTAACCTCAAGGGCAGCAGTTGAAAACCACCAGCCACTCCATGGGAGAAAATGAGGCTTTCTACTTCTATAAAGAGTGACAGTCTCAGAAACCCACAGGGGCAGCTCTACTGTGTCTCTTAAAAGGCCACTATGAGTGGGCATCGACTCCATGCAGCGAGTATGTCAATATTCTCTCTCTCCCTCCTACCCCTGGTCAGCCTGCTTATCTACCCAACTATCAACTTGGAAATCTCCCCCACTGCAGTATTTGCCTTTGTTGCCTTTAATTCTTGCAGAATTTCTCGGTCTTGCCTTTCCTTCAGAGTGTTATCCCTGCACCCAAGCGAACACTGCCCAGCCTCTGGCTTGTGACTTCTTCCCCTTCCTCCTTCCCTCCCTCCAAAGGTTTTCATGGAAGTCCTAACCCCTGGGACCTTGAAAGTGACCGTGTTTGGAAGTGGGAATCTCCAATGATGTTAGAAGTTCACCCAGGAGTAGGGTTGGTCCCATCCACCTCGACGAGTGGGCTCCTTGAATCTGGGCTTCCAGCAGATAGAGCTGAGACAGGCAGCAAATATCATCATCTATGGCTGCCTTGAGTCATGGATTTTTATTACAGGAATCCTGGGAAACTTCCATGGGGGCAGTCGGGGGGCCAGTGGCAGAGTTTCTCGCCATCTTTGGGAGAGAGGGTGGGTTTGATTCCCCGGCCAACACACCTCACTTGCAGCCACCGCCTACCCGCCAGTGGATTGCTATGGCGCTGAACAGGCTGGTGTGTTGCTATGGCGCTGAACAGGCTGGTGTGTTGCCATGGCGCTGAACAGGCTGGTGTGTTGCTATGGTGCTGAACAGGCTTGTGTGCTGCCATGGTGCTGAACAGATTTGTTGCCATGGTGCTGAGCAGGATCGTGTTGCTATGCTGTTGAACAGGCTTGTGTGCCGCTATGGTGCTGAACAGGCTGCAGTAGAGCTTCCAAGATGGTGACAGAGTAGGAAGAAAGGCCTGGTGATTTACTTCGGCAAAACCCCAAATAACCCCACTGCCATGGAGTCCATTGCAACTCCCAGAGAACCTAGGGAACAGAGTCGAAGTGCCTGCTGTGGGCTCCAGAGGCTGTAAATCTTTACTGGGGTCAGGAGTCTCACTTCCCTCACAGTGTCTGATGCGTCTGAGTTGGTTACCCTGCAGTTACCAGCCCAACACATAATCAATGCATGTGCTATAACCTAAGGAACCCCACTGGCACACAACAGTCTGACCTGCAACCAACCATGCAGATGATGCAGGACCAGGCAGTAGGACCAAGGGGTTTCCAGGAGTCTGGGCAGACCCAGGTAGCAGCCAACAATAGAGGCTAATACCAACCCCCTTCCCCGTTTTTCCCATAAGGAAACCGTGGCATGGGCCATGAAGTGGACAGAGTAGCAACGTGGGAGTGGTCCCTATCTGTGCTCATCATGGTTCCACATCACTGCCTCTCTGAAATGCTCCCCAGACGATGGGGGCAGTGTTTCCGGCTGAGGGAGTCGCATGGCGAAGTGAGACATGCTGCCGGCAGGGGCCAGGAGGCCTGGGTTCTCGCACCTGCTGGGATACTGATTATGGCCTGGTGTAACCCACCCTCTCACCTGGAAGAAAACCTTTCTGATCTGTGTGCTGGGCAGGGAGGGCCAGGGCCATCAGACAGCCTGATCTCCGTGGGTGCCTTCAGCCCTGACATTCTTTGGGCCAAGGCCAGGACGTGCCTTCCAGGTGAACCTGAACTCAGTCAGCCTGAGTGACTGCCCGGCCTGGTTTGCTGTTTTTAGGTTCACCCCAAATGCCACCAGGCCTGACCAGTCGCCCAACTCAGCCTGGAGGTCCAGGGGCTGGACATGGGGGAGCACCCTTCAGGCACTCAGATGCAAATGCTAAATGCAGTTGCTTGGCCGAGCGAGGAGCGAGCAACAAGCCCCTCCCTCGACCAGGGAGAGGGCAAGGAGCCGGGCAGAGCATGCCTGCTCGGACTTCCAGCAGGAGTGATAGCGGGCATGATACGTTACATAGAGAATGCTTGGCCAGGTGAGACAGCCAACGTCCCCACTCTGCTCGTCTCTACCTGAAAGGACTGGTCAGGCCACCTGCCCACTGGTGGGCAGAAACCAGAGAGACCTGGAGAAGAAAAAGCCAGTCAAACGCTGTCCCGAGCAGGGGCTTCCTAGCCGCCACCTGGGCTGCTGTACAGGTGCACGTCATCAAGCGACCTCCTGAGTGGGTGGGTGGCCTTTCATGTCTCCCAATTCGCAGAGGACGTGGCCACAGGGTCCCCACACTACCACAGGCTCCTGGCAGGGGCCTGGCCACCGTGGTTCTGCTCCCTCTTGGCTGTAGAATGAGGGACCCTCCAGCTTCTTGTCTATGGATTTCCCAATTGGAACCCAGAGACCTTCCCCGGAGGGTGGATGTGAAGCATGTCAGCGCAGGAGCTTAGGGCCGGAGCCCATCTCCTAGCATGCCCGAGCAGCAGCACGCGCCTGTCTGGAGAGAGGAGCAGCAGCGGACATGCAGAGCCCAGAGGTGCGAGGACACAGGGTCGGGGCCCCACTCCGGGAGCCTATGATCGAATCGCCTCGAGCAAGCTAGTCCTGGAGCCGTTCTATGACTTGTTGCCAAGGGGGTACCAAGCAACGCCGAGCTGGGCTTCCACGGTTTCAGCACGCAGTGACAGGCTTCCTATGACTAGAACATGACGTCCACCTTGGAGAGCTCACCAAGCCCAGACCAAATTCACCACTCATGGAGTTGATGCTGACTCATAGCAACCCTGCAGGACAGGGTCGAACTCCCCGGTGAGTTTTTGAGGCTGTAACTTTATGGGAGAAAAAAGCCCGGTCTTGCTCACAGATCCTTGTAAACGTCACCATGGCAAAAGGCCACCAGGCTGGGGCAGGAGGCACAGAGAGGGAGGGAGGGAGCTCCTGAGCGGAGAGGTTGCTTGGGCTGAATCTCAGCGAGGAGGCTGTAGCTCTGCATGGAGAGAGGGCGACAGCATGGCCACAGGCGGTGGCGGTGGGGGTGTCATGTTTCGGGAGAGAAAACATGTGTAAGGCTACGCTCTGTTGAGTGGCCACCACGTGAGGTCGTTAGTTTATTGTGCCAACTTGGCCGATAAACACATGCAGGGTTAATTGAAGGGCGGAGGGATAAATGGCTTGGTGAGCCTCGCCTTTCTAGTTCTCGGGTCTCTTGCTTTGTGATGGTCGGACCAGGGTGCAGCTGCCTTAGCCAGTTCCCTGCTTCAGCTGGCAAGGCTTATTTCTTGCAAGAAATCCCTGAGGAGAAGCCACATGGACCTACCCTGATGCAGCCCTGGGTGCTGGAGAAGCCGTGTGGAGACCCCTGCCAGCGCTGAGATGCTCACGCGTTCACTGATTTGGCTTTGCTCCTGCAGTCGGCATCATGGTGTGTTTTGTGAGATGGAGGACGACTTTGTGGATTGGTGTCGGGTAGAGGGGTTAATGTTGGACTTGCGGGCTTGGGCAGCTCTGAGTTGAGATGTTTAATTGATGTGCACTTAACCGCTATATAAAACTCTCTTATACATGAGTTTCTGTGGACTTGTCTCTAAAGCACCCAGACTGGCACACCACCTGTCTGACATATGGAGGTGACTCTGATGCCGGAAGCTGTGCAGGAGAAAACGGAGCCATGGGTCACGGAACCAGTAAGTCAGCCCAAGGCTCAGACTCCAGGGTCACCGCGCAGTCCAGCCAAGGCCCCGTCAGTCGCTTCCTCCGTGAACATGGGAAGAGAACAAAGAACTGCACCCTTGGGAACATTCTAGCGTTCCTCAGGACACCCCGGCCCCAGTCACTTGGGGGCTCAGAGGTAACCCGAAGGACTAAGAGCAAAAGACAAACCTGTTTGGTTGTCTTAAGATCCCAGAGGGCGGCGCGCCCTAGTTTGGGTTCTTGGCCATTAGCCTGAACGCTGAGCCTCCACGTTGCTGTGATTACGAATGAAGACGCGCACCGGAGCGCCAGAGCAGGTGGGTTGGAGGGGGAGACATGGGAGCTGGGGGAGTGAAGGGCAGTCCCTTGAGAAGCTTCTCCACACCTTGCCACCTCCCTCACATGGCTTCTCAGCATTAAGCCGAGAGGGCACGCAGGTGGGCAGGCATGGGGGGGAGCAGAGGTGTGAGGACAGCCAATCGTCCAGGCTGCTGTAGAGAAACCAGCTAGGAAAAGGAGACCCGTGGACAGGAGGTGCAGCTGTTTGTTGGAGCTCTAGAAATCCTGAGAACTGTGAACTTGAGCCAAACTGTGCTTGTGAGGTGGTGTGATGGTTGGCAGTTCAAAACCCTGAGGTGCTGCAGGAGAAAGGCGGGGAAGCCTGCCGAGGCAGTTCTAGCCTGCCCTACAGGGGCACAACGAGTCGGCATCAACTCGATGGCAGTGAGTTTAGGGATATTCTGGCGCTTGTTTCTAAATTCCTAGAAACGGCAACATCAACAAGCTTACGGCTCTCAAGTTGATTCCCATTCACGGTGGACTGGAAGGACAGGAGAGAACTGCTCCACGGGGTTTCCGAGACTGTAAAGGTAAACGTCTATGGGGGCAGATCCCCCAGGAACAGCCTCTGCCCGGGCTCTGAATTCCTAACAGGCCCGGTGTCATGTTCGCCAGCTAGCCAAAAGACCCTCTGCCTTGGGGGGTAATTCGGACCCCGTGTGGATCAGAGGATGCAGGTGAAGTTCTTCAAGAAGCCTTAACGAGAAGAGCTCCTGACAGGAGGATGCAGGGAGCACCGACAGCCTCATCTTTCTTCCTCTGAGCAGCTGGTGAGTTTGAACTGCCGACCTTGGTTAGCAGTCCAGTGCCTAATCCACTGCACCACTAGGGCTCCTGGCAAACTACAAAAACGCAAAACCAAAAAATGAGCAATATGAATTCACTGGCACTGAGTTGCTTCCAGTGCCTTATAGGACTGAGTGGTGGAATTGCCTTTTCAGGTTTCCAAGGCTGGAAATCTATAGGAGCAGGGAGCCTCAGTTTTCTCCTGTGGAGTGGCTGTTGGTTTCAAACTGCTGACCTTGCAGTTAGCAGCCCAATGGTCCAAAGTGATCCCTAAATACTAGGAATCACTTTGAGGTCGGAACACTACTGACGTGCCAGGACAGCCTGTTGGAGCTTTTCTTAACCTCCCATGTCCTTCTCGGAAGCAACCCGTGGCAGGGCGCACTCCTGGTTCCTGAAGAACACGACACCAGCCCTGTGTAGATATCCAGAGCCCAGGCAGAGGCTGTTGCTGGGAAATCTGAGCAAGAACATAGATTGAGCATCCCAACTGGGACGTTAAAGTTAACCGCCTCGGCTGCAAGGCCTGGTGATCTGCTTCCCAAAGCTCAGCCCTGGAAACCCTGGGGAACAGCCCTACTGAAACCCAGGGGGGCTGAGAGGAGCCACCTGCACGGCGGCAAACTGGCCACAGTCAGGGGAAGCTGAAGTGGGGAGGCGATGTGCCACCCAGCAAAATCCACCCACCCGTGTGCGCGCTCATACGTGCACACAGGCACAACGTGCAGTATCTTCTGGCAGAGTGGGTTTCGCGTGCTATTTAAGATGACAGTGTAGGGGGGAAGGGATGGAAACAAAATCCATGGGTCCCACGCCCCCCCTTTCTGAGGAAACCTGCATTCACAGCTGTTTGGCTGCGAGAAGCCGTGGGCCACAGCAGGAGAGTTCTGCGGTGTCCTGACCAAATGCTGCCAATTCAGCCAACCTGGGAGCCTTCGCTTCGGGAGGCGGCCCTTCCTAGGAGGCAGAAACTTTGCCCTAACTGCTCTGAGCATGAGCATTCTCCTCTTCCAGTGAACTCGGCCCCATCCACCCTGAGCTGTCTTGGCTTCTGGGCCCTAAACCCTGCTGCTGAGGCGGTGCCTTTTCCAACACAGAAAACGGGTGAAGGCAGGCAGACCCCACTCACTTCATGAAAATCCCCATCTCAGCCCCACGGGCCAGCAGGAGACAGCCCCACGTGGTCTGACGGAGTACACCTGCGGTTCATTTCCCACTTCACATCAACTCGCCCCTCGACTGCCCCTCCACCACCCACGCACTCTCCCTGGGACCCACACCCCAGCCGGAGGGTAAGCACACAGCATTCTCACATTTCTCCACCTAAGGCCCTGGCATCAGCTCATTTTCCCTCCTTCCTCATGAACCCTTGATAATTTATAAATTATTGTCATATCTTACACTGACGTCTCCCTTCATCCACTTTTCTTGTCCGCCCTCCAGGGAGGAGGTTATATGTAGATCCTTGAAACCAATTCCCCCTTTCCATCCCACCCCTCTCCTGGTATCGCCACTTTCAGCACTGGTCCTGAAGGAATCATCTGTCCTGGATTCCCTGTGTTTCCAGTTCCTATCTGTACCAGTGTACATCCTCTGGTGCAGCCAGATTTGTAAGGTAGAATTGGGATCATGATAGTAGGGGATGGGGGGGAGGAGGAAGCATTTAGGAACTAGAGGAAAGTTGTATGTTTCATTGTTGCTATACTGCACCCTGACTGGCTCATCTCCTCCCCGAGAGCCTTCCATAAGGGGATGTCCAGTTGCCGACAGATGGGCTTTGGGTCCCCAATCCGCACTCCCCCTCATTCACAATAGGATTTTTTGTTCTGATGATGCCAGGTACCGTCAACTTTTTTCGCCACATTTGCTTATGCACCCACTTGTCTTCAGTGATTGTATCATGGAGGTGAGCACACAATGATGATTTTTTGTTCTTTGATGCCTGATAACTGATCACTTTGGCACCTTGTGATCGCACAGGCTGGTGTGCTTCTTCCATGTGGACTTTGTTGCTTCTGAGCTAGATGGCTGCTTGTTTACCTTCAAGCCTTTAAGACCCCAGACACTATCTCTTTTGATAGCCGGGCACCATCAGCTTTCTTCACCACACTTGCTTTAAGAGCCTCCCTCACCAACAGGGGGAGGTCCCAAAGAGCAGGTTGCTACACGAATGTCAGCATTATGCCAAAATGGAAATTAAGGAGACCGCCCCCCATCAGATCACAACATAGAGGATGATGACATCATTTTTGGGGGGGTGATGGTTATTTTTAATAACCACCTTTTTATTAAAAGGTGAACTTTTTATTAAAAGGTCATTTGATTGGGGGCTCTTACATCTCATAACAATCTACACATCAGTTGTATCAAGCATATTTGTACATATATTGCCATCACTATGTTCTAGACGTTTACTTTCTATTTGTGCCCTTGGTATCAGTTCCTCTTTTTCCCATACCTCCCGCCCTCATAACTCCTTGATAAATCATAAATTATTATTTTCATATTTTACACTGACTGCTGTCAACCTTCCCCCATGGTTTCTGTTGATCGTCCCCCTGGGGTGGGGTGGGGTTCTGTGTCCATCATTGTGATAGGTTCCCCCTTCCTTCCCTCCTTTCCCCACCTTCTCCCTACCCTCCTGGTATCACTACTCCCATTCTTGTTCCTAGATTCTGTGTGGACGGCATCATTTGGTAGCTGCCAAGTTACACCATTCCTTAACTGCCAAGGCTTTGCTGGAATCGCGGCCCAGCCACGTGAACACACAACCTCAGCCAGCACAGCCAGCAGCGCCCCCGCCTGGTAACTCAGCATTTGCCCAGCGTGCACGGTCAGTGGCTGACTGGCAGCTTTTTCTCACAGCGGCTGTAACTGGACGTGCCGATGACAACAGAGTGGCTGAGTACGGCGGCGGGCACATGAATGAGGGCAGCAGGCAGTGTGACTTTGGGAGGCGCTTGGTTGTCAAACAGTTCAATCATCCGCCTGGACGTGCGGGCTTCTCGACACTGCTCAGCTCTCTCACCTTGCTGCAGATCAGCAGTGTGTGCCTGTGCGAAGTAGCAGCAGGCTTCAACGACTCGGCTTCCTCGGGCCCCTTTGCCACCAGCACAGCCACCCCATCAGTTCATCGCCCCTCTCCTCTGCGGGAGCCATCCTCGGGCCTGGGCAGGTCGGACAGCTGAACTGTGGCTTCTCTGGGTTCCCCTCCCCCTCGTCAGCCTCACCCAAAGAGCTCCGTTTCACGAGCTAGAGTCTCACACTTTGGAACTGCCCGATGAAGAGAAGCCATTCTTCGGCCCAGCATGGCCCCAGGCACTAGCCATGAACACTGGCTGACCTGCAGTTTCTCCCTTTCTGCTCTGCGGATGGTGCACCTGCCCTCAAGCCCTCCCAACACGTCATGACCCACGGGGACCCGTCCCAGTGGGCACATTTAGACAGACAGTGCTCACTAACTTCCAGAGGAATTCCATCTAGCAGAGCAGGGAAAGAGGACTTGTTTAAAGCCTATTTCACAAGGGGCAGCCTCAGCAGAAGCTCAGATGAAACAAGCACTGAGTCAGCCAGAGCCAGATCCGAGGTGTCAACAGAGGGGAGCTGCTCTTTATTCCAGAACTAGGCCTTCGACACTGGCTAGCGTGGCGTGGTGCTCGTCTGGGAGAGGCATGCACGCGCGATGCACCGCTTATTCACATGCCTCCCCCACCCCAGCTACGAGTGGCTTTAAAACAGGGAGCTATTGTCTCAGCACCCTCGACAGAGGCTTTCAGGGTTGAACTTGGACTTCCGAGTCACCTCCACGATACAGCATGGCAGGTTTCATGATGAAATCATTTTACTGGGGAAACGTCACACTTTGAGCCTGGTTCTCACCGGGTTCAGCAGGCCCGGCGTCGGGGCGCTCACGCGGAATGTGCCGGGGTCCCACAGTGCTTGTGCCACAAGTCGATGGCCTTGCTCACGATGGCGTCCGAGCTGTCCTGGGGGATCTGCAAGCAAGCAAAGCGAGCCGCATGAGGCCTCAGTGCCCCCACTTTCAGGAGCAACACGCCTGCGACTGCGGTCCCCCAGCTTTTCTGAAAGCGGTGCATAATGGGGTGGGGGGAGGTGGCAAACTATAGAGTGAAACAAGTTAGTCTCCAAAGGTCACTTAGTGTGTGATCTCTCTATCTATATAAAATCCCCAGAATCGGCACATCTGTAGAGACCCAAGGCTCTTAGTGGTAGATGGGGTGGCTGGGGAAGACGGGGGCGGGGGTGGGTAATCAGTGCTTGTCAGGGTGACGGCCAAGCAACGTGATGGACATAGTGTATGTCACTGCCAGTACGCCAAGGGGTGTTTAAGGGTCAGGTATTTGTTACACGTTTGTCACCAAAAGGGAGGGAGGGGTGGGGAGGAAAGACCAGGGACATGAATAGAAGGGCCAAGTTTCGTTCGTCCCCCATAATCGGTGATGAGACCCCACAGTGACCCGGCAGAAGAAACACTGCCCTCCCCCACCTCTCAAGCAGAAGGAAGGCCCTTCTCCACGGCGCCTTCGGGAGCTAACCCAAGGAAAACGCTCGGCCCAGAATGGCCAGCGTGGTGCTCCTGGCACCAGCTCCGACAGTGGCGCGGGCTCCACGCAGCGGCACTGTGTCGCTTTTCAGGTGCTCACAGTATCCGGTTTTGGAGGGTGAGCACAAGTCCCCTCACGTCTGTCTCTCACTCACTCACTCACTCACCTGGTGCAGGTGGAGACGCACGCACACGGGCTCAGCAAGGCTCGTTCCTTGAGCCCTTGCTCGCCGCACACATTACACTGATAGGCGAGCACAGTACTAGACCTGGGTGGGAACGTGCCGATGGAACAGAAACGAGAGGGCTTACAATGTCTCTGCAGGCACCGGATTCCTTTTCGTGAACAACACTCTTGACTCCTAAGGTGAGAGGGCCCCCTCCCCCTGGTCTCAGCGGGTTCCCAGGGAGTCCATTGGTCTCACTGCCAAGACCATCCCCCAGGCAAAGAGCACAGACTGTCACCACCACCCCAAAATCCCAACTCACTTCCAGGGCTGGGTTGCTGAGTTTGACCCAGTGGGACAGCGAGCGGCGCGTTCGGGTCTTTCTCGAAGCTGGTGGGTTTAAACCACTGGCCACGCGTTTAGCAGCTGAGGCTTAACCCACTGTGCCACGTGCTCCCCAGACTAACTTTAGATCCAGTTACGGGGGAGGGGGTGGCTGGGGGGGGGCGAGGTTTCTTTCATCTAAAAACAGACCGCCTCCCTTGCTGGAAAGAATCAATACCATGGGGAAATCTGGCGTGCCTGCCTGGCTTCATGTCGAGATGGTACAACAAATCACATCAGATCACACCGACCATTCCTGACACTCACGTTTTCCAGGAACCCGGTGATCTTCTCAGCACTGCTCAGGGCCATGACCTTTATCTTGAAGGTTAACAAAATCTCCACTGCCACAAACACGAGGATCTTACAGGATCCACTTACGACTTTGTCCCAAACTCTGCAGAAATAAAGAGGTGCAGTCACATTACACGAGTCTGAGAAGGATGGCAACCTAGACAGTGGAGATGACAGAGTGTAATCAAATTTCTTCTACTTTAAGTCTCAGCTTCCGGATCAACTGCGAAATCATGAAAACAACAAAATCAATGAACTGTCGGCTCACAGATCCCAGGTACAATCAGCAATCGGAAGAATGGGGTGAGGGGTGGGGGTGGGGAGATCACTGAAAAAGTAGCCATCTGCTGTGAACCAAAAAGCTACCAACTGCCTACAGCCCAGTTTCCAAAGCTGACTTTGGGGGGATGGAGGGAGGGATAAAAGTCTCTATTTGACAATATGCCTTATAATAGGCACTATCTATGAAGGAACAATGAAAGCATATGGCACACAGAAGTTTCATTTCATTTTCCAGTTGCCATGACAGATTCCTTAAGCTTCCGTGTGGCCTGTGCAGTAACTGGCCTGTAAAACTAACTCCCGTCAGATTGGTTTCCATGCAGCGGTGTTTCCATGGCGGAGATTCATTGCTATGCCTTCATCACCTGAGGCTGGTTTCTGAGGCTTGGGTCAGATGGGCCTCCACCACGATGCCTTTTGACCCTATTTCACCACCAACCTTCTCCATCTCTTCCGCAGCCCTCTGCCTCGGAGACTGGATTCAGTAATTCACTGCCGTGGCCCCACCGAATTCAGAGCTCACGGTGATGAGGTTTATTAGTGAAGTTAACAGGTGAGAATGCTCCCGATACGGATCAGTCAAGACAGTTGATGCCTGACTATTTAAACCTCCAGCCTCAGTTGGGAACTGAGCGCATTAACTACTTGGACAGCTCAAACTCCTGCTGACCTCGCAGAGCAATGAATTATTTAACATGGCTCTCCTAGCCAAAGTCTTCATTATGCCCCCAAACCGTTACCTTTGCTTTCCGGCTGGAACTGGGTGAGAAAGTGGGGGGAGATGCTGATTGGACTACAATGATTCAGCTGTGCGTGATCGCTCACAGGGCTGATGGTGATGGCCATTCTGCTGGGTATAAAAATCAGCCTTTTCACTAACAGCAAGAAAGAAGAGCCACGAGTGGAGCACATCCTTAGGACCCTGAGATCCAACGAACCTCCTTGGTTCAAGAGGCAGCTCTGCTGCCAGAGTGGCAGAGGAGCAGCAGCACCAGGTGCCGGGGCATGAGACAGAGTGGCGGCCCTCCCGGCCCACAGAGCACGTAAAGCCGAGTGCTTTGGGGCAGGAGGCTGGCGTGTGGAGTAGAGTACCTCAGAGCACTTAACTGGGGGAGCTGGGTTTGCTGCTCCATGGAGCGAGCTGATTTCCTTCAATGATTTCCTTCGAGTGGTGGCATTCCCTTTGGAGCATTTTCTGACAGTCCTAAGAGAGCCCTGTAACATCAGCACAAGCAGGGCTGGGGCCAGGCCAAGTGGCTGAGGGCGCAGCAGAGAAGAAACCCTCTTGACTGATCAGTATCGGGAGCATTCTCACCTGTTAACTCCCCTAATAAAACTCATCACCGTGAGCGCTGTCTGTGAGTTCGGTGGGGCCACTGCAGTGAATTACTGTCTCCAGTCTCCGAGGCAGAGGGCTACGGGAGACATGGATACGGTTGGTGGTGAAATAGGGTCAAAAGGCATAGTGGTGGAGGCCCGTCTGACCCGAGCCTCACAGAAACCAGCCTCGGGTGATGCTGAGGCAGAGTTTGATTTCCTCCCAGCTTGTGCAGCCAGAGGCGGTCAGACATGCCTGTTTTCTGTTCCCAGACCTGTAACCTCACTATAATCCTTATCCGGATAAAACCCTCTACTTCTGACAGCTGGAACTGCACTCTCTGCATGCGCTCGGTTATCAGTTGTCTGGTACCGTTCTCTGTCCATTGCGTTCGCTTTCAACTGCATCCGAAGGCCGCTGAGGGAGGGGGTCGGGCTTACTGCCTTTCCCATTTTCAGGACCACAGAGCTTGCCCACGCCAAATGTCTATGGCCCAGGGAACGGGCCATGTCTGACTGTCACTTAGCAACTTTGAAGACGCGATGATGCAACTGAGAAATTAAGAAACAACCGTTGATGAGATTCCCCACTATTTCTGTGGCAAAAGCAAAGCCTGTATTCGTATGGGTGGCTGGGGACGATGGCAAATGTGAGCTCTGTTGGGGGAGCTAGCAGATTGGAGGCCCTCCTGTTTCCTAATTGTACTCTAGGAAGTCGCTAGAGTTCTGTGATGTGCTGGTGGCTGGGGAGCGAGCATCGGGTCACTGGGCTGCTCTAACGTCAGTCCGTGTCCCGAGGAACGGTGGTGTGGGACGGCGGCCCGCCGGCAGAAATACTTACCTCTGCAGACTGGACTCGGGCAAGCAGCCCGCAAAGCAGTTCTTGAACCAGAGGTCATAGGGCAGTTTGGAGAGCGCAGAGGTCGTTTTCAGGTGACTCAGCAGCCTGCCGTCTTCCAGGTTCAAGTACTGTTCGAAGGCCTTTGGCTACGGACGAAAGAGGAAGAGGGTATCCGTTTCCTGTGGCCTGGCGTCACTGACAGCACAGCGGGTGTTGAAAAGACTCTGCACACTGCACGTAGGGCCATCCAAGCTGCCGGTGACACGGCGGTTTCCGGGGCCAGTTTCCCAACCGCCTGTAGCTGAGAGGTCCCCAGAACAAAGGACAAGGAGTGCTAAATGGGGACAGTACCCAACACAAAGGAAGTCGGCATCCCCAAGGCTAGGCAGATCCAACAGCCCGAGACAAAAGGGTAAGGCAAAGTCAGAGGATGTGGAGAAACAAATCTTCACCCTCGGCTGGTGGGCAGGCCAGGTGGGGCAGCCGTCAGGGCAAACAGTCCGGCGGGTTCTCCAGAAGTCGTGAAACGACCATCAAAAACCCCAAACTCGCAAGATATGACAAAATAACAATCTATAAATTATCAAGGGCTCATGAGGGAGTGGGGAGCGGGGAGGGAGGGAAAAAAAAAGACCTGATGCAAAGGGCTTAAGTGGAGAGCAAATGCTTTGAAAATGACTGGGGCAAAGAATGTACAGATGTGCTTTATACAATTGATGTATGGATATGTATGGATTGTGATGAGCCCCTATTAATATGTTAAAAATATATATATATGAAATTTTTAAAAACCAACCTCGCACTAAAACGGACTGCGGTGATGAATGTGCGACTCCCCTTCATGTGACTGAACTACGGAACTGTATGGTGTGTGACTGACATGCCAGTAACAGCAAAACCGCAACCTCACTGCCACTGAATCACTTCGGACTCATCGCGACCCTACAGGGCAGGGCGGAACTGCCCCTGTGCGTTTCTGAGGCGTAGAACGCCTCCCCTTTCTCCCAAGAAGGACCCCACGACCCAGCAATTCTCTGCTAAGTACATACCCAAAGATTCTTTCAAAGGAGGGAAACAACATACACAGCATCCTGCGCACCCTATCAAAAGCGGGAGCCGCCCGAGGGTCCCTGACAGATGCACAAAACATGGTATCTGCAGACGCACCACCGGACCTTACTACCACAACACGACACGACGAACCGTGGAAACACGAAGCCGAGTGAGGGACCAAACACAGACGGACAAATGCTGCGTGCTCCCACTTCCAGGAATGTCTACACCAGGAAACCGCGTAGAGGCCTGAGGGAGGGGAGGAGTCCGCCACGGCTAAGGGAGGTGGGAGAAGTGGCCAGGGTCCTGGGGATGGCTCTGAGCAGTGCCACGGACTCGTGCACAAATACACCCCGGTGAACGGCCAGTGTGGTGTTATGTCTATTTCCATCGCATTTTTATTTATGTCCAAAGTTCCAGCCTGTGAAGATCACTGGCTAGGTCAGCGCCATCCAACACTTCACAGAGAAAAGGAGGAAGCAGCAGCAGCAGACCCCAAAGACACAGAATGGGGCTGGGGGAGGGGGAGACAGAGATGGCGCTGGAAGGGCCCCTCCTTCCCTCCGGCACAGAGGGGCGGGCAGAGCCTCAGAGCCACACTGGGGCTGCCGGCTGGGAGTGGGCGCTGAGGGCCAGAGTCCTGCTTCCTGTGGAGACTGCAACCAGGTGCTACCACCACCTGAGCAAATGTCACCAAACGTGTAACACGCTTCACAGCACGGAGTATGTAAGATTGAGTACAGTGTAGCCAAGGACGTGGGTTTCTCTGGGTCCCTCTGTGCCTGGCTAGCCTGGTCCTTCCACACAGCGCATCTCCCGGGACTGGTGCCTGGCTCTCTACGGCCTGCCATGCAGCCTCCCCACCTGGTGCGTGTCACGCGGGACCACGGACGGTGGCGGCGGGGCGGGTGGGCTGTCCGGGCTTGAGCTTGAGAGTCCTGCGTCCAGAGACCTCCCGCTGGGGTGCTGCAGAATCTGGGCTTCTGTCACAGAGGCCACCCGGGGCCCTTACAGGTCCACTCACCAGACTCGGGCTCCACACAGGCTACAGAGGGAAGCATGCCTGCCCTCCAGGAGCTCACAGCTCCGTTGAAATGAACAAGGACAACCACATGTTATTACGTGTCGTTCTAAACCAAAATGACATGAGTGAAAATACACACAACGCACACACGCCACAGAGCGCAGAAAATGACACCCACAGTCCCCCTATAGGATTAGGTTTTTGAAAGAGACAGACGTGGGACGGTCTCTGTCACCTTTCATTCCTGACGAGAACGTAGGTAGGTTCAGAGGGCAGCAGCACCACCTCTGTTCTGCTGACCACCACTGTTCCAGGACCCACGACACCGCCTGGCACGCGGGGCGCCCAAAGCATCGCTGTGGAGCAGTGCGCGCGCGAAGTAAGGAAACGTGTGTGTTTGAAACCCACGAATCAACACCTTGCTAATCCATCGACGTCTCCGTTTTTCTCAACCCTGTCCTTTTCGGACGTATAGGATGCACACAGTGAGAAATCTGACAAACTGGAAAATAGTAACGCAGGATCTAACCAGTGCCCCTAACGCCATCGGCCCCAGGATTGTGGCTGCTGACGCTGAGGACGGATAGCTCTCAGTTGTGTGCCAACACGCAAACCACTGTCTCACTATCTAGCACTTCATGGTGTGGCCGTCTACAGGGCTGCATCCCCAGAAGACACAGCGCTTCTGAGATCAGAGAAGAAGAAAGCCTGGGAGCTGGACGTCTGAGAGGTGAATGGTTCTGTGACACTATGCGGTGGCGTGCTCATCCTTGTACCCCACAAGTACAGGAGGCGCCGTTTCCCACCCATCAGAGTGGCGCAGAGCCAAAGACTAACAACATACCGCACTGGCAGAGATGCAGGGACACAGGCACCCTCCTCTCTTGGAGTGGAGCAATCAGTGTAATACCGTGAAGGGGGTTTGGCAGCCAACAGCTGGCAAAACAGCATATGATCTGGCCAATTCCTTCTCGAGAATCTATTGCAAAAATGCACTTCACGAGAGAGACTATGTCTCTGCAGCACTGTGTACAAGAGCGGAAGTCTGGAACCATCCCAAATGGCCAACAATAGAGGTGGAAAAACTAGGGTCTAGACCAGTGGTTCTCAACCTGGGGGTCAAATGACCCTTTCACAGGGTCGCCCGATTCCTAACAGCAGCAAAATTGCAGTGATGAAGTAGCAACGTAAATAATGTTATGGTTGGGGGTCATCACAACACAAGGAACTGTATTAAAGGTTCACAGAGTTAGGAAGGTTGAGAACCACTGGCCCAGAAACACCACTGAATAGTAAGCAACTATGAAATGGAATAAAGTCTTTCTCTGTACTTGACCTCAGGTACTTGGGACATGCTTTCCGGGGAGACTGGAGCCTGGGGAAGGACATCATGTTTGGTAAAGCAGAGGGGGAGCAGAAAACGGGGAGGCCCTCAACGAGATGGACTGACAGCGACTGCACCAATGGGCTCGCCCACAGGAGTCATTGTGCGGATGGCATAAGACCGGGTGTTCCTCATTGTGTCACACACAGGGCCTCTCCGGCCGGGCTCTCGACAGCAGTACCCTCAACAACAGCGAAGCCCTGTGGCAGGAAGCCGGCATTGGTCAGGTGAAAGAACTGTTTCCTTGCAGAAAGAGGGTGAAGACAAATCTATAGGCACCTGTGCCGTTTTTTTTTTTAAGTGGAAGGAGAGACTTCCATTGCCTGACATTCTCAGTACTCAGCAAATGGAAGATAGGATTATTTAATCATAACAGCATTCTCCTGCAAAACAGGTACGTCTTTCCAGCACTCCCGTGCCCCCATCATCTTTCTTTATAAAGAAAATGAAGCAGCGTCTGTCAGCAACAGAAGGCAGACCTGATCAAAAAGAGAATTAATTGTACTAGGAAGGTTTTGTATTAAGCTTAAGAAGAGGCCGGTAGGAGTGTTGGTTTGAACCAAATCAAAGCCCATCTCCCTTACTGGTAGTTTCAAAAGACTGTGCCATAGCTCGCTTCCTTTGACGGTGCGATGTAGTCGAGGCTGCGATGTGTAAGGACAATCTGGTTTGGAGAGAGGGGTTACTAGGAGGCCGCCCTGCCACACACTCCACGCTGGCGTCTCTTCCTGGCAGGGAGAGGCTCTGTCGAGGAGCAGGGTTTCGGGGCGCGCGCGTGTGCCATCCCCCATCCCTGCTCGTAACCTGGGCCTTCCCTGGAGCCGTGAACCGCGCCTCGGGGTCACTCGGTAAGGCTCCACGAATACGAAAAGACAAAGTTCGATGTTAGCAGGACGCAGAACGGAGAGATCTGTGAAACGTTCAGTCCAGTGACAGGGATTACTTTGCTCACGTTACACAGCCACGCTCCCCCCCCTCTGAGCTGCTCCTCCCCATGAACATAAACTCACTGGCCCTCGGTTCCTCTGGGATCTTTTGAGTCACTGCTGCCATTTGGGTTCCAGACCTTAAAAGAGCACAACGCTCAAGCCTAACCCTTTTCGCTGGTGAAGTTAAACCAGTGTTTGGTTTTCAGAAGACTTCAGGGGGTGTTTTTGGCCTGAGAATTAAAGAACCTCTCAGAGCAATAGTTTCAGGGTCCATCCAGACCCCGCTGTTCCAGAAAGTCTGGATTCTGTGAACGTGCTAAACTCTGTTTGGCATTTCCCCCTTGTGATCAGGATTCTGTTACAGAATCTTAGTAAAGGGTAGTGAGCAGGGCACCACCTAGTCCTTCTGATCTCCTTGGGAAGGCGACGTTATTCATGAAGAAGAGTCCTGCTACTGGAGCACCTTCTGCCGCTTGCTCAAGGCAAATCAACCCCTCTTTTTAAAAAAAGGAGGAAATTCAGTCCTTAAGGGAATTTGCTTCCTGATGCTAAAATTAATTTCTAAAAAGAAAATGTCAAAATAGCCAACACTTTATTTTATTTTTCCTACCAGCTTTCAAAATGCATGAGCGTGTTAGTAAATAAATTGTGTGGTACTGGCTGAGTGGACAGGTAGCCTAGTGGAACGCTAGCCACAGGGAGTCCACAGAGGCAGGGATCTAAGGCAGCACTTCTACCTGAACCGCTTTGGGAAATTGTAGATCTTATTTCTCTCTTTTTAAAGTCACCACACACACACACAAACACACGTGTGAGGGGCTCCAGAAAGAGTGTGGACGGCAGAACTGAAAGTCATGGAACTTCCCCAGGAGCTCGTGAGTCCCCCGGGGCTGTAAGAACATGACTCCTCGGGGCTCAGCCGCTATTGCTGTCCCATCTGACTGCCCCTGCACCAGACAGAGCCATCGCTTTCCAAATAATGTGCCAATGAAAAAATAGGAACAGATTCATTTTAAAAGAGAGAAACAGGGGTTCACAGGGGAACATGTGAGAGAGACACGGGAACACGTGAGAGAGACTGGCAGATACTGGCTGTTGCTGGAGTAAACGCATTCAGGTCTGTGGGTTCCCGGGTTTGGGTACAGCAGGGACAGCCGCAGCCCCATGTCTATCTATCCACCCTTTCTTCCCCAACAGAACCACAGTGCGCCAGCCTTTAGAACCAAGAGGCAAATACAGTCCCCGGATGCGCTGCCCATGGCGGTGGTGGGTGCACCTTCCTGATTTTTACAGGGGTACCCACAGAGGAGAGCCTGTAGAAACAACCCACCTGGCAGGTCTGCTCCCTTTGCCCCTGGAGTGTGCCCTTGCCCTCGCCCTCCTTCCTGCCTAGAACACAGGGGCCAGGGCGGGGTGCCCCCGCAGCCTTCCTGGGAGCACACCTCAGGCCCAGACCCCAGACCAGCGTCACTGTCGGCGTGGTGGAGCTGGGCGGCTCAGAGCGCCCTCCCACAGGGCTCCTGGTCACTGGGAGACAAGGAGAAGGCTCCTGCTGCCTGGCCTTTCCATTAGCAGAGGGTTTCACAAAGTTGGTGGGAAAACAGAATTATGAGATAACAGAAGCTTCCTGTGAATTTTCAGAAGCCCCTGCATATACACTTACACCTTATGTGAGTCCAACCCCAACCCGCTGTCATCCTGGGCAATTCTGATTCCCTCTGTCGGACGGAGTGGAACCTCCCTGGTGGGCTTCCAAGGCTGCAAGTCTCCATGGGAGCGGAAAGCCTCACCTCCCTCCCAAGGTCGGTTTGAACTGCTGGCCTTGTAGCCCAATGGGTAACCCACTACGGCGCCTGACCTGGTGCGGAGAGACAAGGGCAGTAAAGGCAGTCAGTGGCTGCTGCACTGGAACAGAGGAGGTTGCGGAGCAGTGGGCAGCCCTGGGCATCTCCACTGCCGGGACTGTCTCTGCAGCTTCAACAGAGCCAACAGTGCTGCCCGCCCGGCCCTTCCTGGACAACCTGCGCTGACCTCTGCTATGGAGTGCGTCGGACTCGGGAGGTGGGAGTGGTCCTCACCAGCTGGGGCAGGGCGTCCCGGTACTTCCTCAACTGGCTGACGAAGCTGCGGATGACCCAGTAGCAGTCCACGCTGTCCTCCACCATCTCCTCCATGGCTTTCGCAATGGCCAGAAACACCTGGTCTTCGGGTTCCTGGAAGAGGAGGCAGAAACCTCTGAGGAGAGCCGCGGCGGCCGAGAGGCACGTGCGTCTCTTTAACAAAAACGAAACTCTGCTCTCTCAACTCATGGGTGCACGTGGGACCGCACGGCCCCCGCCGGCCACTGAGGAAGATGGCAGAGAGGCAGCGAGTAACAGGGACCCGAATGGGTGCTGCCTCGGGGATCTGCCGGTTTGACACACCCAGGACATCCCGTGACCGAAGCAGGGCACCAAATTCCCTGCAGCACCAAGGACAGGCATGGCCTTTTAAACCGTGTGGTGTCGAGCACAAATCCTAACTGGAGACCTCTGTCCGATATGGCAGTTTGCAAAGACACCTGCTCCTTGCGTATCACCTCTTTATCTGACAATGTGATGCTACAACCATACTGAACCGTCTGGGCATCAACCAGGGGGCAAGGGCTGTGGACCCGGGAAGCTGGCTGCCCTGCGCCCTGTGCTCCCTCCGGCCAGCGGGGATGCTGCGTCCAGTGGCCACGGGGGTGGGGCTCCTGCCCAGCCACCACCTGAGGGTGTCTGCAGTCAGCAGGGAGCAGTGGCACCTATTTGGGTTCCCGGTGGCAGCGAGGCCCAAGGCCCCGCGCTCGGCATGGAGGGAAGGCTTGGGCCTGAAGCCCGTGCCTTAGTGGGGTCCCCCCTGCCCTTGAAGGAGCCCAGCAGCCTCAGTGCCTCCCGGGCTCTGGGACCCCAGTGGGGCCCGAGGGTGAGTTGGAGAAGGTAGTTCTGGTCCGGCACAGGCGGACGTGAAGGGTTAAGTCGTGGGCTCTTGGATCACATAGCCCTGCTTTATCCAGCGTTGTGTCCCCCGAGCCTGTGTTCCCACAGGGAAACACATTACAGGACAAGCGCTCCAGTGGAGTCTTCCCGCCAAACCCTCCGCAGGCCCTGGGGCCCCCTCACTGCGGACACTACGCGGACCCTCTAGGACCACCCGTCTTTATGCGAGCAGACAGCGTCTTTCTCGCAAGGAGCAGCACCTGGTGGACTTGAACCACTGTTTCTGTTATTTCTGAAAACACAGAGGAAAAGAAAAATCCCCCAGCTTCACATATGTGATTTCTGCATCCTTGGGGCCTAAGCAGGCTGACAAAGAAGGTGGCCCCACAGGCACCGGCAGTGGGTTTGCTTGCTTTCTGGGCACCCACACGCCTTCTGACACACGTCCCCTCTCTATCCCCTGCACAGTGAAACCCCCTAGAGCCAGAATTCAAGGGTGCTGAAGGGCGGCACTGCCCAAATCTTGTGGGACATGGAAGTAAAGCCCCAGGCAAGGTCCACCGCAAGTCCACCTGAGCATCTGCAGCAAGAGTGCACAGCCTAAGTCATACTTCCTAAACACACACAAGCCCCAAACCTTTCCGTCTTAAATAGAAACTACAAAGTACCTTTCTAGCCCTCGCTGCCCCCAAAGTCCCATTTTACATCAAAAGTCCTTCTTCTAACATTTGAGATTTCCTGCCAAGCTTATGATAGCTTACTACCATTGAAATACCATGCCAAGATGGGGAAATCGGTCTATGTGCATATATTTATAGTTTTAGTCTTAAGGCAGCAGGTGGACATTGGGCCTCCACTCAAGTACTCACTCCATGCAAGAACACTTTATTCTATTATATTGGCATTCCATGATGCTCACCTTCCCGACACATCACTGAAGACAAAATAGATGCATAAGCAAATGTGGAGAAGAAAGCTGATGGTGTCTGGCTATCAAAAGATATAGATAGCATCTGGAGTCTTAAAGGCTTGAAGATAAACAAGTGGCCATCTAGCTCAGAAGCAACAAAGCCCACATGGAAGAACCACACAAGCCTGTGTGATCACAAGGTGTCAATGGGATCATGTATCAGGCATCAAAGAACAAAAAATCATATCATTGTGAATGAGGGGGAGTGTGGAGTGGGGACCCAAAGCCCATCTTTAAGCAACTGGACATCCTCTTACAGAAGGGTCACAGGGAGGAGGCGAGCCAGTCAGGGTGTAGTGTAGCAACAATGAAATATACAGCTTTCCTTAGTTCTTTAATGCTTCTTTCCCCCACTATCATGATTCCAATTCTACCTTACAAATCTGGCTAGACCAGAGGATGGACACTGGTACAGATAGGAACTGGAAACACAGGGAATCCAGGCCAGATGACTCCTTCAGGACCAGTGGTGAGAGTGGTGATACCGGGAGGGTGGTGGGAAGGCAGGGGAGAATGGGGGGAGAACGGATCACAAAGATCTACATAAAACCCCTACCCTTGGGGATGGACAACAGAAAAATTGGTGAAGGGAGATGTTGGACAGTGTAAGATATGACAAAATAATAATAATTTATAAATTATCAAGGGTTCATGAGGGAGGGGGAAAATGAGCTGATACCAAGGGCTCAAACAGAAAGAAAATGTTTTGAGAATGATGATGGCAATAAATGTACCAATGTGCTTGACACAATGGATGGAAATATATGGATTGTGATTAAGAGTTGTATGAGCCCCCAATAAAATGATTTTTAAAAATACCAATGTCAAGAGCCACAGAGTAAGAACCATAAGAAAATAAGTCCTCTGTGCATTTCCTACTGTGAGTGGAGGAGAGGAGAGAAGAGGCAGAGGAAGGGAAATTCTCCTTCCAGGTCTCCCACTCGGTCCTGGGCACTAGGCGGCTGCCCCTGAGGGTGTCACCTCCCTGGTGCCGTGAGGGCAGAGACAAAGGACCGATGTCCTTCCGCTGACTGTGTGCTAGCTGTGTGGCCAACGCTGACCTACACTCTTGTTGATTTTCTTTTTCAGTAGCTTTCTTGATACAGTATTTACATATCATACCCTTCCACAGTTCGATCGCTTTTAAAAAGAGCTGTATGCACATCACCGCAATCAGTTCTAATGCGCCCTTCCCCCTCCCACATTCATTGTTTGCTCCCCAAACCCTCCCCACCCCCAATAAACCATTGCATCAGTGACTGTCTCTATGCCTCCAGTCCTCTGTGCTTCACAAACTGGGGGGAAAATGAAGAGTAAGAGAGAAAAGACCACCACCAACACTGTGGCCCTCTGGCCAGGGCAGAAGTGCCCTGTGGAGCAGCTGGTGGGCTCAAACCACTGACCGTGTGGGTATCAACCCAACACAAAAGCATGCCGCGCCTGGCTTCTTCCAGTGATAAGTTGAGTGTAGAGTTTGTTCCCATCGCTTCCAAGGAGCTTCTCTCTCTCTCAGGAGCTCTGCAGCCCTGGATGGTGCCCACCTTAAGCGCCGTGCTGCTAACTACAAGGGAGATGGGTAAAACCCACACCCAGGAGGCCCAGGAGACACGCTTGGCAGTTTGCTTCTGCAGCGGCAGAGCCACCAAATCCTGGGTCCTGCATTAGAACTGCCTGCTGGGCTGCTCTGTGCCAGGAAGCAGACAGCTTCAGGGGAAGCGACACTAACAGCCAGCATGCCACAGGGGAATCCTGTCAGTGCACAGCACACCTCCCCGGGGGAGACCTGGTGGCTCAGTGGACTAAGTGCTGGGCTGGTCCCTGCAAGGTCAGGGGCTCAAACCCACTAGCCACATGAAAAATGGGGCAGTCGGCTCCGGTGAGGATTCGGTTTGGGGAGCCATGTGGAGCAGTTGGGCTCTGTCCTGTGCAGTGGCTATGAGTTGGAATCGACTCAACAGCAGTGGTCCTCGCTCTTCCAGGGGGCACCCAGAATGGCTAGCAGAGGCTGCTGGGTGCCCGGGAGCAGGCAGAGAGTGGAGGCAACGCCATGGGGACCCCAACAACAACCTTGGCCCTCCTAGGTGCCCATGGGAGTGTGGCTACCCCTCCCACAACGGGGACCTGTTGGCTGTTGGACAGATAGGAACTGAAAGTGTCCTACAGTGAAGTCAGGAGATGGGTTACCTCCGTGGGGCCTGCTCCCCCTCTCACCACAGAACCAGTGGGACTCCACGACCGACCGTGCAGGTCTCCCCAAAGTCCCTCTGCGGGCAGCAGCCTCTCTTCCTGAAACAGAGGGAAGTCAGTCTGGGCCTCCCCTGAATGCCCCACAGCTACCGAGCATGGGCAAAATTGGAAAAGAAGAGTGAAATGACCAGAGAGGAAAGTGCCCCCCACCCCCACCCCAGTGGGCAGAAGACCGTAGTGTCTGGGAGAGACTCCCAGGTGAAGACTGAGCCTTGGAACTCTCAGATTCCAACTAGCCCAGGCCGTGAGCAGCTGCTACACAGACAGGGAAAGGCCAGGAGGCAAAGGCCGAATGCTCTGCTGCCTAAGACTTGCTTTTTGGCTTTTTTTGCATAAGTATTATGAGTAAATAACCAAATATGGGGAAACGGGGGGTGGGGGGGGGAGGGAACACCTTCAATCATTCCAGTGGCCCTACACACACAAAAAACAAGGTACACAAAGAACAGAGGACTGGCCCATTCAAATGAACACAATAAAGGTGGCAGTGTATCAGGGAAGACTCTCCTACAACAGCATGGCGCACGAGCCAAGAAGCAAAGGGAAACACAGTCACAGAGTTACAAGGAATGTGCAAGTGTCCCAATCCGCTTGAATTTCTGGCAGTTCCCCGTCAATATAGTACACCGATCACTTTAAAATTACCTTCAGCAAACCTGACTTGAATGTGGCAGTAAGTCTACCGGTCGATAATTTCTGCATTCTTGGATTCTCTTTCTCTGATATGGGCCCAAATATTTATCTTTTCCAGTCAGGTGGCCAGGTAGCGACACTGCACATCTCTCTCTGGGTGTTTCAACCAGGATTCCGTCAACTTCTGGCCAAGCTGGTGCAGCTCAGATCCCCCCCTTGAATACCACCAGCTCTTGATCATAGGCTGCCACGTTCCGCTGCTTGTTGACCCGCTGTTTGGGGTTCACTGACTGTATTCCTGTCGCCTTCCCTGGCACTTGCGAGCCCTTCAACCTCCCCCTGCAAGTCCCTCAATGCTGCACCTGGCGTTTTTCTTGGGTTCCTTCAGCCTGTGTTCTTCCTTTGGGTCCCTAACGCTGGCTCTCGGCACGCTTCGTTGGAGCGCGTTACTGTGCCTTCCTGAGCTGTCCTCTGAAACTTTCTGTTGCAGTCACAACGGTCACAGAAGCGCCTTCCCCACGGAGCAGCTGGTAGTTTCGAACTGCAGACCTCGTGCATCATAGCCCACCTTGCAACCACTACGCCACCAGGGACCCTTCACAGTCTAAAGTAACAACTGTTTAGCCCTTTCCTGTCTTTTTAATGACTTTTTGCGGTCTCTACGAAAATGGAAACATATCTGTGCTCATGGATGGTAACATTTAATAGAGTGAAAATGTCAATTCTACCTAAAACAATCTACAGACATAATACTAGTCTTGATACAAATCCCAATGTTCTTGACGGAAAAGCCAAGCGCCTACTCCATAGGGGAGGGAAGGAAACCCCAAGTATGGCAAAGCCGTACTTACAGGAAGAACAGAGCAGGAGGGCCGTACACACTGCAATAGGAACGCACTCCACAGCTGAGCCGTGGCCAGCACAGGGCTGAAGGACTTTAGAGGCAATGACCCAACATTCTCTATAACTTCCCATTCCTAACTATATAATTACTAATAGCCAACTGTTGACTGAAAGCCACGCAGATATCACATACATTAATTTAATACTTATTTTATGTGTTACGTGTGTTCTAAGAGGGTACGTCAAAAAGTATTGTTACTAAGACTCCAGCTCCTACAACCACAAGCTTATTCCAAACAAACCGTGTCTAAAGATGCCTCTGTGATCAGTGGATGGCTGTAGTCAAGTTCTCTCAGAAAGAGACTTGTCTGCGTCTGGTGATTTAACAAGATCCGATCAAAACAGTGCCTATGGCAACTGCTGTTTGAGATGTCACAAAACGTGAAATGTTTTCAAGCCGGCTAGCATGGCTGCAGGGAGTCCTGCTGGCATAGCTGGTTACAAGTTGGGTTGCTAACTGCGAGGTAAGCAGTTCAAGCCACCAGCCATCCTGCAGGAGAACAAGGCTTTCTACTCCCCATAAAGAGTCACTGCCTTAGAAACCCATGGGGGCAGTCCTACCCTGTTGCATATAGAGTTGCTATGAGCCGGAAGTGACCTGGTGGTGGTGAGGAGGAAGTGTACAGATTTCCTGGGGGGCTGGTGGAGGCACAGAGGTCCATGTATTAGATTCATTTATCCAGCAATTCAACCTTTCCCGTAACATCAAGACTTTTCTCTGCTTCTTGGGAACATGTCCAGAGTCTCTAGTGGCACTTCCAATGGGTCCCACGTTGCTATTCGAGGTTTCTGTTAATGCACTAAACACGATGAGCAGCATGAGGGCCCTCCAGAGAGCAAGTAGAGCACAATGTCAACTGCCTGACTGACAAGACGACTGCCCAGCTTCACGAGGCCTTTTGTAACTATCTGCATACAAGTGGACTTACGCAGCTCAAACCTGCGTGTTCAGCGATCCACTGTACACAGCCACCGTGGTCAAGTCAGCCTGGTGCTGTTTCAGTGGCGGACACCGCGAGCAGTGGAACCGAACTGAGGACTCAGGCCCTCCCTGCAAGGACGACTGCTTTCCGACAGCAGCCAGTGTCCATTCCATGGGAGCAGAAACGGGGTCTCTAATAGATGGTGCCGGCAAAACTGGGTCTCCCTCTTCAGAACAATGAAACAGGGCCGCTAAATTGCCCCATATACCCAAACACTAACTCAAAATGGATCAACGATCTAGCTGCTCAGTCGAAAATGTGACATTCCCAGGTGGAAACCACAGGGCCCAATCTTTTGTAAAACTAGAGGATAACAAACTGCACCAAATGCACAAATAGAATTTAACAAACTAGATTAAAGAGGCCTCCTAAAAGTTGAGAATGCACATGCATCAAACCACTTTATTGAATGAGTAAACAGACAAGTTACAGACTGGGGGGGGGGGGGACTTTGTAAGCAACTTACACAGGAGAGGTCTAATCGCTCCTAACTCCAGAAAACAGCAGCAACTCAACCACACAGGCCAAACACAAGGTGGGCCAAGGAATGAGCAGCATCTTCACCAAAGACAACATCCAAGCAGCCAACAAACATATGCAAAGATGTCTCTGATCGTTAGTCATTACAGAGAAGCCAATCCAACTATGAAAAGAGACCACTGAATGGACCTCAAGCTAAAATGACACTAGTTCAAAACAAAAACCTTGCTAACAAAAAGGTATTGATGAGGGTGTGGGGGAAATGGAACTTTTATCCATTACAGGGGGACTCTGGAAAACAGAACAGTTCTTTCTGGAAAATAACTAGAAACAGAACCACTCTATGATCCAGCATGCCACTCCTGGGTTTGTACCTTACAGGCCTAAACACGATGAAACAAAGAGGCATATGCACACCTCCGTTCACTGCTGCTTTCGTCACAAGAGCAGGTAAGTGGAGACAGTGGTGGCTGTCTACGCAAATGGTAGTACATACTTACAATACTGTGTGGCCTTAAAGAACGAGGGTGAGTCCGCAGACCGTGGGCTAAGACGAGTGCACCCAGAGGGCCTGGTGCTGCGTGAAGTCCGTCCAGCAGTGAGGACCAGTACCGTGCCATTCCTCGTTTACAGGAAGGATCTCTGTGACTGCACAACTCTTCTTGATGTGACGGGACTGCTGAGCTATATGACGTGTGCCTCTATTAGGATCTAACAGGCATATGTGAATTACGTGCCAATAAAACCATTAAAAAGCAGAAAAATAATAATAAAAAAATAAAACCATTAAAAAGCACATACACACAGAGATGAAATAATCTTCCAAAGGCAGATGCCTTGTCATGGAAATGAAAATTAAACTCACATATTAATGACTCTTTTAAAAAAATAAGAGAGAGAGACAGCAGTTTGGGTTTGTGTTTTTTGTTTTTTTGGTGGTTCGAAGGTTGCAGGGGACGGAGGGTGGGAAGTTTGCTTTAGATTGTCGTGCTGGGTGCCATGAATCCTATTCTGACTCACAGCCCCCTATGCATAAGAGGACGAAACCCTGCTCCTGGCCCTGCACTACCCTCGTGGATGTTTATGTGCTTGAGAATCCAGTGTCGAAGGCACGATGTCAGTCCGTCTCACCGAGGCTTCCTCATCTCTCCGAGCCTCTGCGCCTCATGTTCTTTTCCAGGGATTGACCCTTCTTGACAAGTCTCGCCATCCTCTACCCCAAGGCACATTCGGCCACACCTCTTCCAAGATCGATTTGTTCATTGTGCTAACAGTCACGGTCCATCAACAGGCTTCTCCACACCGTCATTCAAGGCATCGATCCTTCTCCGACCCGTATCCATTGCCCAGCTTTCACATGCCCAGCAGACGAGTGAAAACACGTGACGTGGGTCACGCCCTCCTTTGTCCTGGAAGTGACATCTTTGCTCCCTAGCACGTGAAGGAGGTTGTAGGCAGGATATCCCCGCCCCCCTGCAATGCATTGTTGGATTTCTTGAATGCTGCTTCCATGTGCTTTGATTGCAGACGCAAGACAAATGGAATCCTCGACAACTGCAGTCTTCTACTATGGTCAGTATGATGTTGTCTATTAGCCCAGCTGTGGGCTTTTGTTTTCCTCACACTGAGGTGCCACTCATCTGAAGGCCGCCGTCTTGGGTCTTCATTGGTGGGTGCAGCCTTGTCTTGGATGATAAGGAAAGTGGCGGTGAAGGCGGATGTGGATGCAGTGAGCGCAGCACAGCCAACGTAAAAACCAGTGCTTGGATACACATATGTGTACCGGCACGTTGGCATCGGTGAGAACAGAGGGAAGAAGCTATCGATTCACGAAGTACAAAGATGTGGGTACAGACACGCACTACTGAAGGCATGCAGACCGATACTCCCTAACATAACCAAACCTCTTCGGAAATTGGTTTTCTGGGTTTGAAAGTTGAGGACCACAGTCTCCTGGGACACCTCTGTCAACTGGCACTAGACGGTTCCCAAGGATCACTATGTGCATCCTAGTGCGTGAGCAGCGTCGAGGGTCTTAAATGCTTGCAGTGACCCTCGAAGAAACAGCTACACACCACTCCTCGCCAGGAGCAGACCTGTAGGAAGGGAACCGAAAGTGCGGTGACAACCTCCCCCACCATGGAACGAGAAGTGATGGATGGTGCCCAGCTATCGACTACAGAGTCTTCTGACCAAGGCTGCAAGGGACGGTCCTGGACAGAATGGAAGGAAAATAGGGAGCAGAACTCAGACAGAACAAGCAAGACAAGCTGGAAAAGCGAGAGGTCAGAAAACTTCCTGAGACTATCGCTCTGACACTCTTTACGTCTAGAATGGAGCTTGTCCTCTGGGCCCACTTTTAGTGAAACAGTAGAGGGATGCGTGCAATAAAGGCGATTCGTAAGACAGACGCTCTCTGAAAAACCATCTGTCTGGGACAAAGAGGCCCGCCAGAGGCTGCAAAAGCACAGAAAGATAATAGGGCAGGGAAACGCGAGTGTGGCCACGGAATCAACAGCACGCACAGAAGAGGTGACGGATATGGGGGATGAAGTTTCTCAACATGGCTCTTCGACCCACCAAGTGACAGGGTGGGGCAAAGGCACAGGGCATGGTAACACTAATAGAGGGGTGGGTGCAGTCAGTTTTCGTTACACTCCCACGGCTGGGAGAGCATGTTCTAGATCTCTGTCTGAAAGGAGCAGGGGCCTCAGAGACCGTGAGCCTACTCTCAGAGGACGCAGAGCACCCAGTCCTCCCACAGGACTGTGAGAGCTAGCTACAGGCTGGCTTCCTGGTCCACCGCGGCAGAGGCCAGGGGACCATGTGGCTGACAGGCTGAAGACCAGGGAGAGACGTGGCCGCTGGATGAGGAGAGGCATTGCTGTGGACCAGTGCTTACTGATCCCCACTTCTGTCAGCCCCCTGATCGGCGCCCTGGATCCTGAGTATGGTCAGCGAGCTGTGTGTGGCTCCGGCTTTGAGTGACTGAAGCCAGCATAGAAGCAGCATGCTGCGTCGGAATAGGTAAAGATGGATGGAGAGTGGAGGCATGTCTGACCTCTGCCTCCTGGAGGTCAGATACGGGCCCCACACCGTTCACAACACCGCATTATGACCAATGTACCAGCCACTGAACAACGTATGCAGCCATTATCGAATGGCACCTAACCCGTGGTGTGAACTTTCACTAAGCTTACAACAAGGCATTACTTCAAAAACAAAATAAAGGTCCGAAAAATAATAATAGTAACACAGCATGCCCTGAACAGTTCTCTGGTCCTTATTCCCCAGGCAAAGGGCAGGGGCCCTGAAAGCCCAATACCACTCACCAGCGGAAAAGAGGGGCTTCGCGGCAGCTTCCCGGACTCCAGCTGGTACATCCGGAGATAGACTTCCACCTGGGGCACGCTCGGGCCCACGAAGCGGATGACCCGCAGGGCGTGCAGGATGTCCGAGTACTGCTCCCGGCGGTAGGCCATCACCTGGGCATGGGACTCATGGTGCGGAGGCAGGATCCCTGCGTGGGGGCCGGAGGCAGCACACGGGCACATCACTGAGAGCCCGACCCAAAAACCTCTCCTGATTAATACATCCCCGCAGGAAACCCACCTTCCATTTACGTGCACCAGCAACAGGTGGGTGGCAATTAGACCCCTGATACCAAGGAGCAGCGACAGGGCCTCCCACCGCCCTTCAACAAATGGCAGATGACCCCGCCCGCTACCCCGACTGCCTTCTACTTCGGCAGCCAGGGAGGCGGGCGCGCTCCGGGTGCTGCGTGCACGCATAGCAGGTCTCAAGGCTACGACACAGGGCACACCCTCCTGCTGCCCGCTCACAGCCTGCTCCCAAGTACCCCGTCCTGTTCTTCACTGAGAAGTCGCCTTGCTCATTAACCCGGCCAAGGGAGCGCACTGGTGGCTCGGGACTGCAAAGGACGCCCAGAGGTGACTTCCCCCAGCGCATGGTGGGCTTTCAGGTGGATCTGTCTGGACTCCACGTGTGTATGAGGGGTGACTGTGCTCCAAGGGCCTCAATGGTTGATTTTTTTTTTTTAAGAAGTCACTCACTGAGGCCTTTCTTCCAAGGTGCCTCTGCATGAACTTGAACTGGCAACTTTGGGGCTAGCAGACATACGTACTAATTAACCCTTTGCACCACCTACAAATGCCCTCTAAGAGCACTCATTAAGAAACCGACTCCAGGGAACCACAGAGAGCAGCGCTTTAGAGTCGAAGCCAGGAGGAGGATTTAGTCTGACACCCTCCTTCCCGGATGCACGGCAAAGTCCTCCTTTCTCTCCAGCCTCCTGAGGGAGAAGGGATATTCACTCAAGGGCGACACGAACCTCTTTCCTGACGGAGGCCATGCTAAGGAACCTCGTGCCCCAGCATTGTGGCCACACATCTCCCAGTGCCCAGGGACATACCTAGAAGCACTTTCCACACCAGGGCGCGGTACATGGACGGGAGGGGGAACCTCTGACTAAAAGTACGAAGTTTCTCGATATCTAAAGGAGAGAAAAACAATCAGACCTCACTTGTAAGCACATGTTTGGCCAGAGTTGTTGCAACGTCTGGAAATTGCAGACTGAACATATATTGGGCCAAATAACAGAGAGAGAGAAATGAAAAACACCTGGGGTCTTTAGAGGCCGTTCCTTCTTCTCCCTGGGTGTAATGCAAATGTGAAAAATCTATGGTATGGCTTAAAACCTGGCATTCTGCAGTTAGTCCAATACTGAACAACACAGCCAGTGACACACACCTCTGGAGGTCTCTGAAGGTGCTATGCATGTGCTACGCACATCTGGGTGACAGACAACCAATAAAGTAATTTAACGTGCCAAACTCACCCAGCGGGTCATCTTTTAGGAGAATTTCTAGTGATTTCTTTTCTTCTACTCCACGAAACCCCATTTTCTCATAATACACCGAGCGGAAGTTTCTCTGAGAGTCCTCAGTCATGGTTCTTTCTTGGAGGACAGAGTGAGCAGAGGAGGGAAAAATCGAGGCTGAATTAAAAAAAAAAAATGGAAGTATTAGAAAAACGTTCAATGATTTTCTCCATCTTTTCAAAAACTCGCCACACACTATGGTAGACTTCCTGCTCAGTGTCAAGTCTTCCAAGCTGACTGATTCTAGCACCATCTCAGGAATCCCTGGATGTGGAAACCGGCTGAGCACATGGCTACCAAGCTAAAGGTTGCTGGTTTGAACCTACCCAGAAACCAAACCCAACCCAAACTCACAGCCTTCGAGTCGATTCAGGCTCTAGGACATGGTAGAACCACTCCTGTGGGTTTCTGAGACTTTGACTCGTAATGAGAGTAAAGAGCCTAGAAAACCCTGTCTTTCTCCAGTGAAGTGGCTGGTAGTTTCCAACAGCTGACCTTGTGAATCCCAGCTCGACTTTGTAAACACGAAGAGCCTACTCAGAAGGGGCGCCTAATAAAGGCCACATGATCTGCTGTCAAAAGGCCACCACCGTGAAAACGCTACAGGCAGTTTTACGCTGCACATGCGGGGTGGTTCTGAATCAGGATCCGCTTGACAACATAAGAGTCCTGTACTTATACAACGGTGGCCCCAAACCCAAACATAAATTAAAAATTCCCAGAGCTGCTACGGCCCAGGGTTCCTGGCAATTAATGAGAGCACCTAGTTCCGCGGAGTAGTCTCTCGTCATGATGAATGTTAACACGCAAAACAAACCAGAGATCTGAAAAGCAAGAGTTGCGGGGCAAAGAAAGATAGCCAAGGACCCCGTTTTTGTTTTTATAACGACTATGCAGGTATGATTTATACAAATGTATATTTAATACCAAACCAAACCCACTGCCACTGAGTCAAGTTTGACTCACAGTGACCCTGCAGGACAGGGTAAAACAGCTCCCGTGGGTTTCCGAGGTTTATGGGAGTAGAAAGCCTCGTTTTACTACCTTGGAGCGTTTGGTGGGTTCAAACTGCTGACCTTGTGGTTAGCTCCCCAACATGTAATCCACCAGGGCTCCTTAATATTACATGTGAATAATTTTTGTATAAATTTTACATCGCTACATTTTCTTTTATTTTTTCATCACTACATTTTCAATTAAAAGCCTATATTTCATACCTCAAAGTCATAGGATTCCAGTTGATTTTAATTTTCCTTTAGTTGTGTTTCCTACACTGGACATCTGCTAAAATGAAAAATCTAAGTTGCAACAACCACGTAAAAAGCTGTAAGCGCCTCCTTTAATTTCTTCTACTTTAAATATATGTCTATGACTTTATAAAATAATCTCAGAAGACACAACAGACTAACAGCCTTAACCTTAACAGGAAGAGGGGCTGCTGGGCGCAAGACTGGAGCTGGTGGTACCAGCAGGGGACAGTTTGAGAACTGACCCGGAACTCCCAAGATGGGCGGGCTCAGGCTCTCACAGTAACCGCAATGCCCAAAGGAAACCTCACATTAGGTTGGTGTTTTAAGAACACAAGAGACACGTATTTTCAGAAAGTGGGTCGCAGTGTCCCACACAATAGTTGGCGTGTGGGTGCTGGTATCTGATACCCTCAGATGTCCCCGATGCCCCGAGGGAGCGCGGGGCTCCCTGATGGGCAAGGGCCTCTTGATTGAAAAGGTGATTTCTGAACCAACTTGTTAAGCCTCGCGGGTATAAGCTAAGGCTTCGGTTAGGAATGCAAATCGTTAAGATGCTTGGGACGCAAGAGATCAAATCTAAACCCCAAAGCATGAAGACGCGGAGGTGGGGGCGGGGAGGGGGTCGGTTATCAGACCCCGGGCGATACGCGGCCGACCCCCCGGCAAGCCCCTGCTCCGTGAGGGGATGCTGTCATCCATCACACGAGCTGCGCGACCAACTGACACCAGACGCCCGGTCCCCGCTCCCCGTCACCCAGCACCCCCACTGGAGGCAAGCCCTCGCGGTGGACGCTAAGCGATCCGGGAGATACCCCGTGCTCGCTCTGACCGGCAGGCGGGTGGCACACGGGGTCGCAGGCGGCGAGGGGAGGCGGGGCGGCGATAGGACCGCGCGCGCGCGCACCCGGGCCGAACGCGGCGCCGGCGCGGCGGATGTGACGTCAGCGCACGTTGCGTCCGCGCACGTCGAGGGGCGGGGCCGGGCTGCGCATGCGGAGCGCGCCGTGCGAGAAGCCCCGCCCCTCGCGTGGGCCCGGGGCTGGAGGTGGAGCAGGAGGAGCAGACCGTGCCTCCCACCTCCGCTTTGCGCTTTCTCTGACCGCGCAGTCCCCGGCCCCGCGGGCCCCTGGGTGCAGCCTGGGTGTCGCGTGCCTGGAACCAACGACGCACGGCACGGGTTATCTTACCCACTTGCTGTTTGGACTACCCCGTCGCCGGCGCTGGTCCTTTGCCCGGAGCCCCAACAGAACTTCACTGCGTCTCATGGAGACCCTTTAGTTCAGGGTGGAATGTCCCTGTGCGTTTCCCAGACTGTAACTTTTTTTTAAAAAAAATCATTTTAGTGGGGGCTCATACAACTCTTATGACCATCCATCCATCCATCCATCCATCCATGTATGTGTCAAGCACTGTTATACATTTGCCCTCATCATTCTCAAAACGTGCTTTCTACCTGAGCCCTTGGAGACTGTAACTCACGACGAGAGTGGAAAGTCTCATCTTTCTCTCAAGGGACCCTGGCGCTTTCGAACCACTGACCTTGTGTTTAGGAGCCCTACAGGTAACTGCGAAGCCAAGTCACCCAGGGATGCTGGAACAGAAATCCCACATGGGTAGTTCTCAATAACGAACTTTCACAGTTCTAAAGGCTAGATGTCCAAATCGGGCTCAGCCATCCCAATCTTTCCCTTATAGACACTCCTGGACCTCCCTTGGCTTCTTGGTTCCCTAAGTGATTCTCACTGAGGCCCCCCCCCCATTTTTGGGTATCTCTATCTAATCGTTTTATAACCCAGAAGTGATTCGATTCTGAGCCCACTTCACTGGAGTATGACAGGAAGGAAAAACTCACTGTCATTTCTGACTCACCGTCGCCCTAAAGGACCTAGGGAACCATTGCTGCGTTTCCAAGACTGCCCATCTTCAAAGGAGTAGAAAGCCTCCTCTTTCTCGCGCAGAGTAGCTGGCGGTTTTGAACTGCTGGCCTCTCAGCAGTCCAACTTGTAACCCACTACACTGCTAGGGTTCCAAGATAGAGGAGTTAGGATTCCAACTCATATTTTGAGTGACACAATTGAATTCCTAACACCCAGATTTCTGCATATTCTTTCACTTCAGTCTGGTTAAATGTCACCCGCCTAAGTATCCTGCCTATATAAAACCGACCCAACTTCTTCAATCCTAATCCTCCTGACCCAAATTAACCTCTCTCTGTGTGTCTCTGTCTCTCTGTGTATCTCTCTCCCTCTCTTCCTGCCATAGCACTTTCCCTTCAACCCCACAGCACACGTTAATTATTTCTTTTTCTCCAGGCAGAAGCCCTGGTGGCACAGTGGTGACAGGCTGGCTACAATCCTCCAGGTCAGCAGTGCAGTACCACCAGCTGCTCCCGGGGAGAAAGATGGGGCTTTCTACTCCTATGAAGAGTCTTAGACGCTTACAGGGACACTTCTACCCCGTCCTGTAGGGCCACTACAGGGCCGGGAGTTGGTTGGGCCTCTCCTCAAAAGAGCGCTGTTGGTGCTGTGGGTTTCGGGCCGGGCTGCTCACCTCCAGCTTGGTGATTGGAACACGTGAGGAAGCTGAGACGGTCTGATTCTGAAAAAAAAAACAACAACCTCAGAAACTCTATGAAGTCGTTCTACTTTGTTGTACAGAGTCGCTGTGAGTCAGACTCACCAGGAAGGCAGCGGGGCGCATCCTTCCCTCAGAATGTGACGTCTACAAGATCAGGGATGCTTCCTGAGTGCACCACACGGTGCCTGGTACCTATCTGAAGTGCCTGCTACACGTTTGCTGAATGAATGGAAAGGAAACCACACACTGTGCATGAGCTGGCCGTCTTTTCTTAAAGCCCTATATTTGCCTGTGAAACTACACCCCTCCCCCAGCACACACACACAAACACACACATATACACACACACACACACAGCAAGCAAGCAAGAACCCAAGCCAGTTGATATCTAGTCCATTTGGACTCATTATGTCTCGTTCACCTCCCTGAGAGCCCCTACATTCTAGAACAAAGTGAAAGTAGACAGGCAATACAGATCTGTGGGGTTTAACGGGAATTTTTAATCTCACGGATGCACTTCATTGGTAGGCGCCAATTTTTACTGCCTTGTCATCTTACTGCCCTCTGGTGGTCAATTATTTTTAAACTAAATTTATGAGCTCGTTTTCAACTCCTTTCAAGGCTGTGGGACAGAAGAGAACTGCTCCTGTGGGGGGAGGTCAGATGCTCACAGGTCAGATCCTCCCAGAGGGCGATCAGTTACCACACTGCAGTGGGCCACCGCTCCCTGCTGTTGAGGACACTAGACAGGCCTGCAGTCATCTATTTGGTTCCTGTAGGTGGGGTTTACACCCTACTGATCATGGTTCCTATGGAGATCCAGAGAACAGGTCAAAGTTAAGTTGCCATCCTAAATCTAGGATCTGCCCATCTTGTCACATGTATACCCCCAATCCCTCTTCTTCCTATTGCGTGTATGTCCCTAGACCACCCCCTCTCATTACTGTATTACCTATAGCACAGCCCCTTTCTGTGACGTATGTCCTCACCAGTAATTAGGGGACTTGCATGTCCCCGGAGAAGATAAAAGCCTGGGCTAGCATTAAATCTCTCTCTCCCTCCACGTGGACCACCAAGCAGAGCTGAGGTGAGCATGCTACCATGAATTGTGTCGGACTCCATTTATTTCAATACTTCTCTTCTACCTCTCATGCTCTCTATAACTTTACTATGATCTTTGCTTATTATCGCTGTACAATTGCGCCTACCAAACCCGTAATGATGTGTTAGGGGCTGGCTTCTCCTGACACTGTCCCTCTGGCTTTCGGAGGCTGTAACTCTGTACAGAAGCAGAAAGACTTTTTTTTCCCACAGAGCGCCTGGTGCATTTGAACCACTGACCTTGCAGTGAGTAGTAACCAACCCCCTTGTAACCCACTACACTACCAAGGCCCAACTCATTGGTAGTGAGTTTGTTGCAAGTGAGCTTGTTGTGTCCCACAAATAGTGTTCTTGCTCTTCCCCAGTTAAGAAGAATGAGGCAGGGGGTTAAGCTTGCCTCACAAGCTAAAAGATTTATTAGAGAGAGACGTGGAAACGTGTAAGCGCCCTTGAGGCAGCACAGGCCACAGTCTCCTGAACAAGGATAAAGGAGAAGTTTAGAGGGGAAGTTTAGTTGGTGAAGTGAGCTATGCATTGAGTTTCTAACCACACGGTCAGCAGTTCAAACCCACTAGTCACTCCTCAGCAGAAAGACAAGGCTGTCTATTCCTATAAAGACTTACAATCTCAGAAAACCAAAGGGACAGTCCCACCCTGCCCTAAAGGGTCACTATGAGTCCGAAAGGGGCCAGTGGCAATTTGAGGCAGAAAGGACAGTATGTTTACTGGTGACAAGAAGTGGAGGATTCTGGGAATTGGGTCTACGTGGGCAAGATTGCAGCAATGAGGAGCATGTACAAGAAGCGTTCAAAAGTGGAGTGTGAGGTGAAGGCTTGTCATCCTCACTGTCTTCACTTGCTGAAGGAGCCCTGGTGGTGTAGTGGTTACATGTTGGGCTGGGATCCACAAGGTTGGCAGTTTGAAACCACCAGCAGCTCTGCGGGAAAAAGCCTGGGAGTTTTCTACTCCTGGGAAGAGTAATAATCTCAGAAGCCCATCAAGGGATCACTATGAGTCAGCATTAACTCAATGACAGGGAGGGGTTTGTTTGTTTGAGTCATCACTTATTATGGGATGCTGTGTATACATCAGGCAATTAGTTCCTGGGGTTTTGACCTTCTGCCTGGCTGTTCTTTGTTCTTGGGTTCAACTTGAAGTCAATTCTGTCTGGTCTGCTCCTGCTCTGATGATGAGTTTAAGCTGGTGGATGCCACAGAGCAAGGGTGTGGAACGAAAGCACATTATTCTGACAGAAGAGAAAAGCACATTATTCTTGCAGGGGGAGGGGAAGTTGGGTGGAGACAATGGAAAATTCTGCTGGCTATTGTGACCTGCCTCAAGTTAACATGTTAGCTGGCTGCTGGGTGTGAAACATACCCATTGGCTTGGAGAAATTCAGCAAAGTCACCCAGCCTCTTACCTAATCTGTCTCAAGTTTGACAGTGAATATGGAAGGAGCTAATTTAGCAAGGCCAGAATGCTCCTTAGAAGCAAGGATGGCACATATAGAAAGCCCCAAAGATTAAATTCTAAGATATCCTAGAACGAATTGAACATTTTGACAATGTAGCAAGATATAAGATCAACATACAGAAATCAGTTGGAATCTTGTATATCAAAGAAGATGACGCCAAAAAGCACACTACCATTTTAAATAATTACCAAAGGATAAAAGCTCTAGAGACAAACCATACCAGAGAAACAAAAGATTTATAAAAGAAAACGAAAAAGCATCTGTACAAGAACCTAAGAGAGACACAAATGGAAGAGTGTCTCCTGGGAAAACGGCATCCTCACTGTGGGAAGCTGAGGACTGAAAGAGACGCAGACAATTAAGAAGCTTGAAAGGCTCCGGATTCTGGTGGAGGGAGGTCTTCACATTTGTGAGTTGGAGATTAATTCCAGTCACACTCTCCTGTCTAAATATCATCCCCCTCAATATCTTCCCACAACAATACCACCTTGCCAAGATGTGAAGGCAACACAGCGGTATGAAGCAGAGAACCAATAACTAGGTCTGTGGGGCCAGCCCCAGTCCCGAATACATAGACACCCGCCCCCCTCAGCCCAAGAATGCACTTCAGAGAACAGCACTGAATCTCTAGCTCAGGGAGAGGGGTGGGTCTGATCAAAGCAAACAGGAGCCAACAAGAGGGAAGAAGAGAGAGTGGAGCACATCCAAGCCCCAAGGATGACATTCCTGTTTAGAGCAACCAATGCAGAGAGCACCATAGGGCCGGCCCCACCAGAAGACACGGCATCCCTCACTGACCCATAGTGCTACAGGTGACTACACTGGAGGCACAGTGTGGAATTGTGCCCTATCTGACCCCACCACAAGGGGTGAACCACTAAGGGTGTACAACAGAGCAGCAAGGGGAGCAAAGCAATGAAGTCCTTGGGGAATCCCAAAAATAGACTTTGGGGCCAGGGCATGGCACCCCGTCAGACTCAACTGGAAAATACTCATAAAGGTCAACAAACAGAGCTGGAGCTATTTATAGGCTTTTCTTTTTTTGTGTTTTTGTTGTACTTGTTTTGCTTTCTTTTGCTGTTTTTGTGCATATTATTGTCTCTGCATGTCTATCTAGATAACATAGGCAGGATAAACAATCCAGACAAGAAAACAACAGGACTGATGATCAGGGTTGGTTCATGGGAGGGGGGAGGCAGGGGAAAGGAAGTGGGGTGTCAACAAACCCAAGGGAACAACAGTAATCTAAAATCAGTGGCGAGGAGAGCCTAGAATGCCTTGTGGACCTGGATCAAGAGCAATGTAGCCATGAGGAAGTACTGAAACCCAAATGAAGGCCGAACATGATAGAGGGACAAGAGGAAAGTGAAAGGAAATAAAGGAAAGAACTGGGAAGCAAGGGACATTTACAGAGGTCTAAATACAGGCATGAACATATGTAAATATGTTTGTATCTAATGATAGGAAAATAGATCTAAGTACATATATTTATATGTTAAGTATTAAGGTAGCAGATGGACATTGGGCCTCTACTCAAGTACTGCCTCAACATAAGAATACTTTGTTGTAATAACCTGGCATTCTGTGATGTTCAACTTTCCTGACACAATTGCTGAAGACAGAGGGTGAACAAGCAAATGTGGTGAAGAAAGCTGATGGTGCCCAGCTATCAAAAGATATAGCGTCTGGGGTCTTAAAGGCTTGAAGATAAACAAGCAGCCATCTAGCTGAGAAGCAACAAAGCCCACATGGAAGAAGCACACCAGACTGTGTGATCATGAGGTATCTGTTGATGGGATCATGTGTCAGGCATCAAAGACCCCAAACAAAGTATCATATCAATGTGAATGAGGGGCAGTGCGGAGTGGAGGCCCATTGCTCATCTGTAGACAATTGGACATCCTCTTACAGAAGGGTCACAAGGAAGAGATGAGCCAGTCAGGGTACAGTGTAGCACTGATGAAACGTGCAACTTTTCTCTACTTCTTTAAAGCTTCCTCCCACCCCACTATCATGACCCCAATTCTACCTTACAAAACTGGCTAGACCAGAGCATGTACACTGGTACAGATAAGAGCTCACAACACAGGGACTCCAGACAGATAAACACCTCAGGACCCATCATGAGAGTAGTGATACCAGGAGGGGAAGGGAAAGGGCTGGGGGAGAATGGAGGAACTGACCACAATGATCTACATTTAACCCCCTCCCTGGGGGACAGACAACAGAAAAGTGGATGAAGGGAGGTCAGTATAAGACATGAAAAAATTTACAAACTATTAAGCGTTCATACTTACCTGGCAGGGAAATACCATGATCACAAAGGTGGTTTTCCCAGGGTGAGGCTCACCCCTTGCACTCTGGATGTGCTGACCCCTGTGATTTCCCCACATGTGGGAAACACGACTACAAAATTTGTGGTAGTGGGGGTCTGCATTCCCGCTCTCCCTGATCATAAAAAAAAAATCAAGGTTTCATGAGGGAGGGAGGGGGGAAATGACCTGATCAAGAAAGAAAGAAAATGTTTTGAAACGATGATGGCAACATATGTACAAATGTGCTTAACATAATGGATGGATGGGTGGATAGTGGGAAGAGCTCCCAATAAAAGGATTTAAAAAAACAGTGCAGTTTAATGATACCTTTTATAAACACGAGGCTGATTACTATGCAACCGGCAGCCCTTATCTATAGCAGCAGACACGTTTCTGTTTTCCTCCCCTCTCAGGGGACAGTCAACTCTCTTCTGTCTTCCCCCCAGTGCTAGTGTTAGGTTGCCCCCCCACCCCCACTCCCCAATGAGCCCAGGGACATCTAGGGCTAAGACACTGCCCACCGTGTTACACATGTGATTGACGGAGCTAACCCCAAGACTATATATACCTGTTGGAGAATGCATTCTCTCCTCTCTCCCTCTCCTTCTCCCTCTCCCTCCCTTGTTCCTTGTTTCTGGCTTTATAGGAGAGGTGAGCACCCTAAACTTTTTATCTGTCTCTTTATTATTTCCCTTCAATTGCACAGTCTCTCCATAGGACCCTCTCCTTTGTGGGCTGGCCCCACACTTCACCCACAAAAGCATTAACCAGGACCCATACTCCCTGCCATGCACAAAAGCAAACCCAAGATGGGTTCAAGATTTAAATGTAAGCCCTAAAATCATAAAGACCACCAGTGAGATTATAAGGACGCAATTAAAGGCCTTCATACAAGGAATGAGTACAGTACTGGACACCATGAACAATGCCCACATGATTGAAGGCAAAATAGAGTACTGGAACCGTCTAAAAAGAGCATTTCTGCTCATCAAAACACTGCCTCAGAAGAGTAAGAAGAGAACCCAGTGATATGGAGAAAATATTTAGCAATTATATGCAAAGGGCTAATTTTATTTATTTATCTCAAATCATTTTATTGGTGACTCTGATTTATTTTTAGAAATCATTTTATTGGGGTCTCTCACAGTCCTTATTGAAATCCATACATCTATTGTGTCAAGCACATTTGGACATATGTTCCCATCATCCTTTTCAAAACATTTTCTATTTGAGCCCTTGATATCAGCGCCTCATTTTCCCCTCCATCATGAACCCTTGATAATGTATACATTTTTTTTTCATGTCTGGCACCAACCTCTGTCTCCCTTCACTCACGTTTCTGTTATTTTCCGCCCCCCCCCAACAAGGGGATTAGTTATACATCCATTATTGTGATTCGTTCCCCCTCTTCCCCCCCCCCCACCTTCACCTCTACCCTCATGGTATCACTACTCCCATTATTGGTCCTGAGGGGTTTATCTGTCCTGGATTCCCTGTGTGGAGAGCTCTTATCTGTACCAGTGTACATGCTCCGGTCTAGCCATATGTGTAAGGTAGAATTAGGGTCATGATAGTTGGAGAGGGGGTTGAATGACCCTTTCACATGGGTCACCCAATTCATAACAATAGCAAAATTACAGTTATGAAGTAGCAATGAAATTAATTTTATGGTTGGGGGGGTTACCACAACACGAGGTACTGTATTAAATGGTTGTGGCTTTAGGAAGGTTGAGATTCACTGCTCCATTTCCTTCTACTTTCCTCTTGTCACACTATTGTGTTTGACCTTCATCCAGGTTTCAGTACTTCCTCTCAGCTACATTGCACTTGATCAGACCTCACCAGGCATTCTACGCCCTCCTCGTCACCAATTTTAGATCACTTGTTGTTCCCTTGTTCCTGGGTTTGTTGGCTCTTCCCTTCCTTTCCCCGCCTCCCCTTCTCCCATGTCCCCCCAGAACTGTCGTTCCCATTGTTTTCTCTTCTGGATTATTCATCCTGCCTATCTTATATAGATAGACTTGGGGGTGGGGGGGGGAGAGGCTGTAAATAGTTCCGGGTCTGTTCATTGAACCTTTATGAATGTTTTCTGATTGAGTCCAATGAGGTAGGTGCCAAACCCTGCTCACAGTCTAGTTTTAGGGTTCCTCAGGGACACCATTGCTTGGCTCCCCTTGCTGCTCTGTTTCACTCCCCTCATGTTCCACCCTGGTGTGTGGAGGGGGTGGGGAGGGGTCAGACCAGGTACAATTCCCGCACCGTGTCTCCACTGCTGTCTCCCATAGCACGGTGGGTCAGTGAGGGAATGTCCTGCCCTGTGTGGTGCTGGCCCCACGGTCCTCTGTGCATTGTGACTGCTTGGAGCAGGTATGTCGTCCTCAAGACTTGGTGGGGTAGGATTGGGCTCGCTCTCTCTCTCCTTCTCTCTCTCTCTCTCTCCCTCTCCCTCTTAGTTTGCTCCTGTGTGGTCTGAGCAGACCCACCCCTTTCCCAGAGCTGTATACCAATGCTGTCCCCTGTAATGCTTTCTCCTGGGGAGGGGCACCTAGTCGGGCTTGGGGCTGGCCCTGCAGACCTCTCTGATGGTTCGCTACTTCATGCTGATATGTTGCCTTCAAGTCTTGGCGCAGCAGGTTGTGGTCTGGTCCCTCTCTCGCTTTCCTGTGGAGGCATAAACAGCACCCCCCCCATGCCACCCATATCTTTTACAGGTGCCATGTTGGCACAAAAAACTATCAGAAATACAAAGAAAAACACATTCTATGTAGTAGCACAGGTCATCCCATCAAACCAGTGACAGCATTCCATTATATATGTGTATGCATATATGTATGTATATGTATATCTATTTCAATTCCCTACCCTCCCTCTTTCCTTGCCTTTCTGTCCCCCCACACCCCATTCCCTCCATTGCCCCGCACTGCCCCTGGCCTCGTTGTTGCCTTTAAAGTCTTATTATTTGTAGTGAAAACCATTTTTTTTCATGTTTCCTTTATACTAATGGAGTTATAAAATATTTATCTTTATGAGCTCGAGTAACTTTGCTGAGCATCATGTTCTAATTTTGTCCACGTCTTCAGGTGTTCGACAGGCCCACCACCTCCCATAAAGGATGCAAAATCTCCCCTTGTGTGAATGTAGCACAATTTGTTTATCGATCCCCCATAGCTGGAGATTTGTATTGTTTCCATCTTTTTGCTATTATACAAACAGCTGCAGCAAACATAGGTGTGCACATGTTCTTGTTTCTGTAGGGTGTGCACCGAGTACAGCGATTGCGGGATCGTGAAGTGTTCGTATCCGCATCTGCTGGAGGAAGCTCCAAGCTGGTTTCCACAGCTGCGCAGCTCCACAATCCCACCAGCAATGTCGGAGCATCCCAATCTCTCCACATCCTCCCGGCGTTTATTATTTTCTACTTTTTAGAATTTTGCTGAGTGTCGATGTACAGTGGAATCTCATTGTTGTTTTAATTGTATTTCTCTTATGGCTAATGATCACTTCTTCACATGATTATTGGCCAACTAAATGTCAACTTTAGTAAATTGTCTATTTATGACTGGTGCCCTGTCTAAGTGGGTTTATTTGTAGATTTTTAAAGGTGTTGTGGTTTTCTATAGATTCTTAAAATTAGCCCTTTAGGAGAGAGGGACCAGATCTTAGCCTGATGCACCAAGACTTGAAGGCAACATACCAGCATGAAGTAGCAAACCCACAGAAACATGGGTGAAGGGAGACAGCAGTTGGTATAAGATATAAAAATATAATAATAAATTATAAATTATCAAGGGCTCATAAGGGAGGGAGGGGAAACAATGAGGAACCAATATCAAGGGCCCAAGTAGAAAGAAAATGTTTTGAAAAGAATGATGGCAACATATGTACAAATGTGCTTTATATAATGGATATATGGATTGTTATAAGAGCTGTAAGTGCTTCCAATACAATGATTAAAAGCAAAACAGAACAAAAGAAAATATGGGTAGAGTCTAGCCTGTCAATCAGATCACAGCCTGATGGTGCCTCCTTATGGGCGTGGCCTTCGCCTAAGAGGGAGCCTGGGAACCTCCTCTCTCCCCTGCTCAGAGAGCTGCCAGAGACACCGCCAGCAGATTCACACACCTCAGCACCCACCGGCCTCTGATCTCCCTGCATTCTGCATCATTGTCTGTGGCTGCGTGAGTCTGAAGAGCGGATTTGTGGACTCGTGTCGGACTTAAGGAATTGTTCTGGATGAGGGTGGGATGTTTCCTGATTTATAACTACCTCTTGATATAAAGATCTCTCTTACTCATATATGAGGGGCACTGGATTTGTTTCTTCAGTCAACCTGGCCTAACACAGAACGGAACACTGCCAGGACCGAACCCATCCTCACAATTGTTCCGTTGCAGCCCATTGATGCAGCCGCGGTGTCATCGGTCCACCTTGTTGAAGGCCTTCCTCGTTTCCCTGCCCCTCCACTTCACCACGCAGGATGTCCTTCTCCAGGGACGGGTCTCTCCTGACAGCATGGCCAAAAGATGTGAGATGAAGTCTCGCCATCCTTGCTTCTAAGGAGCCTTCTGGCTGTACTTCTTCCAAGGCAGATTTGTTGGTTTACATGGTACTTCCAATATTCTTTACCAGCACCGTAACTCAGTTGCATTTAGGAGTTTGGAAGCACACAAAAAATGATAAAATAAAATGAAAAAGAATAAGACGGGGGGCTTGAGAATTGCCTAAGCTCCTTTGCAGGTAAGCTGAGTTTGAGGATAAAAACAATATTCAGATGGCCATGTTGGGAACAGTATAGATGGAATTCCTATGCAAAAATGAAAAGCTAAGACACTGTGGAAAATGAATTATAGGATAGCCCGTAAATCCTGGACAAAGTACGTAGGCTTGTCCTGGTAGCTCCCTGCACTTGGCCAGCTTTCCAGAACAAGGCTGCGTGCAATTCCCAATGGAAGCAGCAGAGGGCAGCAACAGTAGATGATTGGGAGCTCCTGAAGCTGGGAGCTAAGGGGAACCTTTATTTCTACCAACACACAATAGAAGATTCCAGATGCCGGGAAGAGACAATGGCCCTGGCTTGACTGGCTTGCCAGGGAAACCGCAGATTCATCGCCGCCTCACAGATGGAAACACTCAGCCAGTCAACAGAGGCCGCTTACACTGTTCCAAAATGGAGCAGATGCGGAGAATGTCATTCCAGTGTCTCAACAAACTAATAAAGTTGGGACTATTCTTTGCATTTGCTTTTTGTCATACCTGAGTTCAAGGGGATACAGCTTGTAAAGGGTTGCTGTCTGTTTAAGCATTCAGAAACCTTTAGGGCAATTTGGTAGGATGATGTTAGATTGAATAATCAACACTGGGGGCTTGCATTGCTACCTTTTTAAATGGATATCGCTTTCCCAGTAGTGCGTGGCTACTGCATTGGAGAAGAGTGTGTTCGCAAGAGTGTGGAAATCAAACAACGTTTAGGAAGGTGGTCCCCTCGTCACAAGCTAGTTTAAGAGTACTGCTTACTGTTGGGTTTGAGACTTACCGTATATACTTGTGTATAAGCCGCGCTGTCCAGCAGTTTTTGTGGTAAAGTTAGGTGCCTCAGCTGATATTCGGGTCGGCTTATACTCGAGTATATATGGCATGCCCCTTTATTGTTTTTTTTATCATTGTATTAGGGGCTCATGCAACTCTTATCACAATCCACACATACATCAATCGTGTAAAGCACATCTGTGCATTCATTGCCCTCATCATTCTCAAAACATTTGCTCTCCACGTAAGCCTCTGGTATCAGCGCCTCATTTTTCCCCCTCCCTCCCTGCTCCCCCTTCCTCATGAGCCCTTGATGATTTATAAATGATTCTGTTGTCATATCTTGCCCTGTCCAACGTCTCCCTTACCCACCTTTCTGTTGTCCGTCCCCCAGGGTCTGCCACTGTAGAAGGAGCCTGAAAACCAAGCCAGTTGCCACATCCCAGAGAAGGTGCTCCTCACTGGACTAGCTCCTTGGCTGGAGGGCTGCAGTCAGCATAAAACGACAAGGGGCCAAGGAGGAGGCAGGTCGAGGGGCAGGGGAAGGGGCAGGAGAAAAGGAAGAGGGAGGAGGAGGAGGAGGAGGAAGATATTCGCACAATTGTTAACAGGAGATGTCTCGTTTCTTGGCTTTGAGCCGACTCACCACAATGCATTGGGGGAAAGCACAAATGAAGAAACAGGTGGAACGCGGCATCAGTGGGCCGAACACCGACACCGAGCTGCTCCTAGACACTGTTCGCAGGTGCGCCTGGTACGCCGCCTCACAGGCCCGGCTTCCACAGTGGTTTACTCCCACGCGCCATGGTAAAGACCTGGTGTGCAGCTGCAACAGGAGCTCTTGGCCGCCCTCCTGCGTTGGCAGTGAAGCGCTGTTATTTAGGAATATCGGAGGTCAAGAGGTGGGAATTGTTCTAGAAGTGACATTTCCAAGGTCAAAGCCAACAGAAACAGACGATGTCAAACCGTAGACGAACTGCTGAGAGGAGGCGGGGGAACCTCACAGCTGTCGTGAGTCAGTTCTGACGCCTACAGGACAGAGTAGCGCTGCCCGGTGATTGTCCGAGGCGGTCCATCTTCACAGTGTAAAGCGTCCTCTTCTTTACACTGAGTGGCCGGCAGGTTCGAACTGCTGGACTTGTGGTTAGTAGCCCACCACACAACCCAACGCATCCCCCTGCTTCACCAAGGCTTCCTGAGCAGGAAAGGCTAGTCAAGTAAAGGAAGGGGGGAAGACAGCAGCATTGTTCGTCTGTGTGCATCAGATGTCTTTGTCCTCTGAGAAATCCACAGAACAGTGTTTAGTTATGTCTTCACATCCAGTGTCCGCTTCGCTCGGCAGGAAGGCCCGTGTGTCAGTTCCCGGAGCAGGCCCGCGCTTTCTAGTTCCTCGGCTCCTCCTCTGTGTTTCCACCCCGGCTTCCGACGGGCTCTCGCTCATTCATTCACAGCCGAAGCAGCAAAGTTGGAATAGAGCCAATTTTTTTTTAATGTGCATGATCCGGATCCTGAAGTTGGCGGTTCAAAAACAGGAGCTGCTATGAGGGAGAAAGACGGGGCTTTCTATTCCCATGAACAGTTATAGTCTCAGAAACTCACAGTGCCCCTCATTTACCCTGACCCGCAGGGGTGCCATGAGTCAGCACCGATCGACTGCATGGAGGTGAGTGATCGGGAATGCTAACCAAACGGGAACGGGAGACTGGGAATAGACATAGAGAGCCTTTGCCAGAGGGGTGGGATTGTTGCCACAACTCTGGGAAGGGACACGCTTTCAAAACAACCCGGTGCGCTGCTGTGTTTGAGCCAGCCGCTGTTGCTTCTGACTCAGTCGGCCAAGAGGTTTGGTTGCTATGCAACACACCCTCTACGCGGCTGCTCCAAGAGGGAGATTACGTTTCTGGGAGGGCTTCACTCAGTAATTGTTCCCATCCCGGTCAGCATCCGAGTTCACCCACATTTAAAAACATGAGCACACTCTGGCGGGGTTTCTTCAGCCTTCGCTGAATTGGGCTGAACGAGTTCAAATCTGTAAATGATCGATTATCAGGAGCTACGTAAGACCTTTAGCTCAAGGAGACCATCTCGCCCAGAAATCTGGAGCCTGTTTGACCTCCACAGGCCTTGTCCTCCACGCTCTTAGGTCACCGTGCCTGGTAAGGGCAGGCCAGGCCTCCCAAAGGTTGTCTGCACGTGGCCTGATGGAGAGGAGAGGCATCTTGAATGGAGGGAACCAGAACTGAGAACATGAGGGGTCTGGCAGCCTCACAGTTCTCTGGACATCACAGCCTGTTCTCAGCCGCTTTCCAGATCACACGTCTTAGAGATGTGCAGAGCCTGAGTCAGGCGAAACCACGCAGCATCTGTGAGAAAGAAAGGTGTGCTTTCTGATCAAAGGAAAGGTGTGCAGTGGCTGTGGTTAGTGGCGGCTGAGTCGAATCCCACTCCCGGCGACCTGGTGAATAACATCCTAAAGCTTTGCCCCCGCCCTGTGCCGCCTTCCCGCTCACTGCTGTGTAAGTTCGTTGTTGTGGCTCCTGTGTCCTGTGATCTCATGGGGGACTTCCTTCATTTCCAATAGCCCTCTACCTTGTCAACCATGCCACAGGCCCTGGTGGTGTAGTGGGTACGAGTTGGGGCTGCGATCCTCCTGGTCAGCAGTTCAAAACCACCAGACATCCGCTCCCTGGGAGGAAGACTGGGCTTTCTACTTCTGTGAACGGTTACCGTCTCAGAACCTCCCCCCACCCCCTCCACCCCCACCAGGGCTCACTATCAAACATGATGCTCTCCTCTGGCAACCAGTCTTCCTGAGGACAGGCCCAAACTAAGCAAGGGCTGAGGGTCAGTCTGCTTGTTTCCCCTAAGACGGATGTGTTGGTTCAACTGGCGGTCTGCGGTATTTACACACCCTCTGCCCACCCCATCATTCAAACGCACCGCTCCTCTGCCTCCCGTGCTCATTGGCCAGCTACTCGGTGCACACAAGGTGCCTGAAGGAGGTGCCAGCAGACAGACACAGCACAGAGGAGACACCAGCCGTGTCATCCACACATGCGTGCACACAGAGTGCTGGTGACAAAGTCCCAGCAAAGCCAAACCAGACTCACCGCCACCCATTCCATTCTGATCACAGAGAACCAGGTGGTGGACAGGGCAGTTCCCGAGACTGCCACTCTGTGGGAGTAGAGAGCCCCATCTCGCCCGCCTCGGGCGGCTGGTGGATTCAAACTGCGGACCTGGCATTGAGCAGCCCAGCTCGTAACCACTGCATCACCAGGGCTCATCTGAGCAACTGCACAGGAAGCAGAAAATCGACAGGATGCTCACATGAACTTTGAAGAAGAGATCAGAGCCAGGCCTCACTCACCCCTGAGAAGGTGGTGCTGGTTAGGTGCCCTGGGCAGCAGAAGGAAACACCGGCCGGGCCTGAGCCACCCGTACAGTCCAGCTGATGTGTGTGCCCAGTGTCTGCTGTTTCAGACCTGGGCGTGCTTCCACGGGGAGAGCCGGCCTCGGGAGCGAAGGTTCTACAATGACCTTCCCTGGACACGCTTTGTGCTCCCTCAGATCTGCTCTGCCACCAGGCACTGGCTCGATGGAGCTGCGTTAAGCCCTGCAGATAGGGCACACAGTACCGCATTTCAAGGGATTTAACTTATCTGAACACACCGCTTTGTGAAAAGGCTGTTCCCCCAAGCCCTTTAGCTGGGTCAAGGCCGCGGCAATGCCACTTACAGAAAGCACAAGAACAGCGTTAGCAGGTAGCTTTCCACCTAGATATCTGCTCCCGCGGGCTTTGTGAGTTGTTTGTGACAGACCCAACTTGTCTCGCAAGCCCTGTCCTAATTTCCACAAAGCTTTCCACACGGAAGAGGAAAGGCATTTCAAGAGCGGAAGAGGATTCTTTTTTTTTTAATTTAGATTTTTTCTTTAAAATTTTTATTTTATTGGGAACTCTTAAAACTCTTATCACAATCCATACATATATCCATTGTTTCAAGCACATCTGTAAATATGTTGCCATCATCTTTTCCAAAACATTTTCTTTCTTTTCTTTTATATCATTTTATTTGGGGCTCATACAACCCTTATCACAATTCACACATACATCAATTGTATAAAGCACATTTGTACATTCTTTGCCCTCATCATTCTCAAAACATTTGCTCTCCACCTAAGCTCCTGGCATCAGCTCCGCACTTTCCCCTCCCTCCCTGCTTCCCTTCCCTCATGAATCCTTGATGATTTATAAATTATTATTTTGTCATATCTTACACTATCTGACATCTCCCTTCACTCACTTTTCTGTTGTCCATCCCCCAGGGAGGAGGTCACATGTAGATCCTTGTAATCGGTTCCCTCTTTCCAACCCACTCACCCTCTACCCTCCCAGTATCACCCCTCACACCTCTGGTCCTGAAGGGATCATCCGCCCTGGATTCCTGTGTTTCCAGCTCCCATATGCACCAGTGTACATCCTCTGGTCTAGCCATATTTGTCAGGTAGAATTGGGATCTTGATAACGGCTGGGGTGGGGGGGGGGAACCATTTAGGAACTAGAGAAAAGTTGTAATTTTCATCATCGCTACCTCGCACCCTGACTGGCTCGTCTCCTCCCCAAGACCCTCTGTAAGGGATGTCCAGTGGCCTACAAATGGGTTTTGGGTCTCCACTCCACACTGCCCCCCTTATTCACAATGATATGATTTTTTTTGTTCTGATGATGCCTAATACCTGATCCCTTCCACACCTCATGATTGCATAGGCTGGTGTGCTTCTTCCATGTGGGCTTTGTTGCTTCTGAGTAGGATGGCCGCTTGTTTACCTTCAAGCCTTTAATACCCCAGATGCTATATCTTTTGATAGCTGGGTACCATCAGCTTTCTGCACCACATTTGCTTATGCACCCATTGTCTTCAGCGATCGTATCACGGAGGTGAGCACACAGTGATATGATTTTTTGTTCGTTTATGCCTGATAACTGATCCCTTCAGCACCTCATGATCATGCAGTCTAGTGTGCTTCTTCCATGTGGGCTTTGTTCCCTCTTCTCTGTCCAGAGCCTTGAGCTGTGATCCCGCTCAGAGCAGCTGGTGTGATTTTCTGTGTGTGATGAAGTCACAGGCCCTGCTGATACAGCTGTGCTTTGTTGTCCCAATAGAAGGAAAGAGTGCATTTTGGTTCCAGTTAGTGAAGATCAATGTGCAATCATTTTTCCCTTTTGAATTCAGAGACCCTGGATTCAGGCTCCTCCCGAGGATCCTCTGGTCTAACTAGAGGCTGATGGGAAGGGGGCAGTGGCCAGGAAGAGACTCGAGATGAGAAGCCAGAGCAGGATGGATGGTTCCTGTGTGGTGCCACACATGGTCCCGCTGTGAGTCAGGCGACGAGGGGATCCGGAACACAGTCTGGGAGGTCTCAGCAGGTGGTCTCAGTTTGTGTGAAGAGGTCCTTGCATCCATGCATGTTGGGGAGAAACGTGCATGCTCCCACCAGCCTAACAGAGAGAAGACGTCCGAGGGCTGAGGCTGGAGCAGGGTGGACAAAGCCCGGGGGTGTCGCCTGTGGACGTCCCTGTGGCTGGGCCGGTCTTCTCTGCTTCACTTTGTTGTCTTTGGAGATGGTTGGGTGTGAGAAGAGGATGGGCGAGAGGGTCAGTGTGGGGAGAGTGGGTGCAGGGGCCCTGGTACAAATGCCCGATGTGGAATCCATGGGACGTCAGCGGATAAGTTTCGGGGTGTGTGTGTGTGTGGTAGTTACATCATCTAGTGTCAATTTGGAACTTGAGAGGATTAAGAGTGAAGGGGTGGAGTCTAGTCTGTCAATGAGGCCTGGGCATGGCCTTCTCCTGAGAATTCTGGGAACTCCTGTATTTCCTCCTTGGAGACGAGAGATTCTCTCTCTCTCTCTCTCTCTCTCTCTCTCTCTCTCTCTCTCTCTCTCTCTCTATCTCTCTCTCTCTCTCTCTCTTTTGGCTCACTCCCTGAGAGACGCTCTACTGACAAGACACAAGGCACTGTGCTACTAGACCCCATGACCTGGGAGCTGAAGGAACCACATGGAGACCCCTGCTAGTGCTGAGATGCTTACAATGCCACTGAGTCTGCAAGACTTCCCACCCACTTGCCTGTGATCCTCCGGCATCCAGCGTCATTGCATGTGTTTCGTGAGTCTGAAGAGGATTTTATAGATTGGTATCGGACATATGGGCTAATATCAAACTTATGGGCTTGATCTGACTGGGCTGGGATGTTTTCTCAATATTCAACTGCTCTTGTATATAAAGCTCTTTCTTATACACATGTGCATGTTTATGAATTTATTTCTCTAGTCTACCTGGACTAACACAAGGTGCAAGTAAGAAAGACAGGACAGAGGATGGGACCCAAGGTGATGCCTATTGGACACAGTGGCTGGCTATGGAAACAATGTTCCACAAGGGCCAACCCAGTGAAAGCTCTGGACAGTTCTAGGAATGGATCAGCCAGATTTTTTTTTAGTTCCTATAAGAACTCTTCCTCCTTGCTTCTCACCTTGCTGCTCTTGCAAGCTGTTCTCAGAGCATCGAAGGAGGCTTGCCAGCCAGGAAGGAGCCATGATCCAGAACTCCCCTGCACGCTCAGCTGATCTCCACCGCCCTCCATTCCCACCACGCACAGCTCTCTCCTCTTCCTTCGGCTTTGCTTCCTTTTGCTTTGCCTTACACAGAAACTGCTACGTTAGGGGCTGCCGGGCTCTCTCCCCACTGCTGCCAGAGCCTCGCCTCCTTATTTCTCCTCAGCGCTCCCTCCCCTCCCTGCCCACCTGCTTCCTCAGTGGCACATAGAGTTCTGGAGCTTGAGAGCTACACCAGCCTCCAGCTGCTCCCCCGAGACTCGCTCTTGCTGCTCCTCGATGGCAGAAACCAGAAGAGCAGGTCCACAGCCCTCGTGTGGAAGCAGCTGGCTGCCCCAGCCTCCTCGGTCAGCTTCGTGTCCCAGCTACACAGCCTCCAAATGCTTAGAAAGATAGCAGGCACCTGGGCCTCGCCCCACGTCTGGCTGTCCTATTAGTGACTGTGCTTGTTCAGGCTTTGCTTTGGAGGAGCCTGGGGTAACTAACTATTCTCCAACAGTCCTGTGGATTTACCCAATGTCACTGAGTCCGTCCTGACAGACGGTCACCCCATGGCTGTCGTGGTCAATCTGTGTTCTGCAGGGTTGCCGGTGGCTGATTTTTTGGAAGTAGACAGCCCAGGCTTTCTTTGGAGGTAGCTCCGAGCGGGCTTGAATGGCCAACCCCTCAGCTAATAATCAAGCACCTGAGCCATTTGCTCCCTCCAAGGACTCGCTGGAGCTAAACCTCTGGTGGCAGCAGTGTTCCACATCAGGCTCCCAAACACAAGATCTTCCGTTGGAAAGCAACAGCCGATCTGAGGGAGAAAGACGGGGGCTTTCTGCTCCCGTAAGGAGTTACAGTCTTGCAAGCTCACAGGGCGGGTCTACCCTGTCCTAGAGGGGTGCTGTCAGTCAGCATTGACTTGATGGCAGTGAGTCTGGCTGGGTTTTGAGTTCCAATTTTCAGCGCTACCTGAAAAAGTAGCTAGCGATTTGGAGAGTCTCAAGGCTGACCAGCCAGGACCCTCAACGGAAACCAACCACTTTGTGGATGGGGCATTCCAGGTCCCCTGGGAGCTCTTTCTTGCAGGGAGCCTCCTTTCCAGGCACTGATGCCTGGTATGAATGGCTCCTGGGCAGGGACTGTGCCAGGGCCCATTCCAGACTATAGTCCTGGTTTGAGCTCCATCAACGTACAAGTCACTGACCAAGAAAAGACCTATCATTGTTGCTGAAGGGCTTCTCATGGGTCTTTAGTCCTTCGTTTTCTCTCAGGGAGAAAGGGAGAGAATGTGTTTTGATCCAAGAGGATCAGACTCTGTACAGTTTGGAGAGAAAGGTGTTCAGGGAATGAGAGGACTTGCAAGGAAGTAATAGGCCGCCGTGGGCCGTCGTGACTCAGGGGTATGAGACTCGCCATCGACGAGGGCGACCAGGGTTTGATTCCTGGCCAATCTGCTCCCAGCACATCCCCATGGAGACTTGGATGTGACCGTGATGCAGATCAGGTTTCTGCCGAGCTCCCAGGCAAAGACAGATGAGCCAGAAAAGGCTCCAGAGCTCTTCTGAAAATCACTTAGTGGAGACTCCATGGGTCACACGGGTCCAGTCTGAAGCCGATCACAGGGCGCTTTGTTCTCCTGTGCTCGGGGTCACCCTGAGCTGGGGTGCTGACTGAACGGCAGCTAACCAGTAGGAAATTAATCATTAGGATGGTAATGGAGATCAAGTCCCACACCAGCTTCGGTATGGTAAAGTTTGGCATCACAAGCTGTGATGATCCTGCAGTAATTCTACCAAAGCTGTCATTGCTCCAGACACGTCTTGGGCATCTCCCCAGCAAGCACCAGGTGGCATTCAAGAGGAAGCCTGGACTGGTATGAACAAGGGTGGTGCTCACTGGTTTTGTTTTTGTAGTGATTTTTTTTTCTCTTGGCAGCGGCAGTAATGCTGCCTATCTGATCACGACTTGGCATAAATGCTACCAAGAGGCAGGTCATGGTCATCGCTGGCCTCTAGCCTAAGTCTTCAATGGCAGGGGGCACTGTGGATGCCAAGTGCGGATGGACACTGAGAGCAAAGGTTAGGAAGGGTTAGGCAGAGCATTTTTCTGCTGAAACTAAAACCAGCCAACCAAACAATAGAATCGATTCCTACACCTATCAACCCTACGGGGCAGGACTGAGCTGTCCCTATGGGCTACCTAGTCTGTATCTCCTTCCAAACCCAAACCCATTGCCATCGAGGGATTGCTGACTCATAGCGAGCCCCTTGGGTTTCTGAGACTGCACCTGGTGACGGGAGTAGAAATCCCCGTCTGTCTCCCGCTGGTTTCCAGCTGGTTTCCAGCTGCCGCCTATGCGGATCGCGATCCAGCTAGTAACCACCACCAGGGCTCTGGACAGAAGCAGAAAACCTCAGCTTTCTCCTAAGGAGCAGCCGGTGGTTTCAAGCTGCTAAACTTAGCAGCCCAACGAGTTGAGTAATCCATGACACCCCCAAGGCTCCTTCTAGATGCAAAATTACTTCATTTTGGCACAAAATTCCACATCCCATGTGTAGGAGGAAATCAGTAGCCGTCATTCACTTTTCAGGGTACTGTCGTCTAGACTTGCCCCGACCAGTGTGAAGCACGGCACCGGATTAAGGACCCCAGAGAAGTAACGGGAGGTCAGTTCTGGGTCTCTGTGCGGGCTGAGGCTTGGCAGCTGCTGGGAGGTAGGCACAGGGGCGCAAGTGGACGTCTTTCCGCGTGACCACTAGAGTGCTGTGGATCACACGCAATCAATCGCGTGTTCTTTTTAACCACCCTTTCTGAGACTAGGAGAGCAGCCGTGACCATATCCTGTGAATAAGAGCTTTATTGCCCCGAGTTTGCCAGGGAAGAAACCAACATCACAAAGAGAATCCCCAAATCTGTGAAGGAACAAGTAGCACCCGGCTTGGTCGGGCACCACCCTTAAGAACGCTGTCTCTCATGGAGCGCTGGCCCCCAGCCCGCGGCTCGGCAAGCACTCCAATGGCTGGATGCCCTTACTGCAACACTCTGTGTGTGGACAGGTGGTGCGCTTCACAGAGCACCTTCTCGGGTGCCCTTGTTAGAACCATGCTTCGATTTACTAGAAACCACGGGGTCTGAGGATGCTGCGTGCAGGGGTGGGTTGCACGGGCACGCTACGAAGGGATGTGCCGCCATCTGTAATGCTCGCCGCCAGGACCTGCTCTTCAGAGTATGACCACGGCTAATTTTGAACCTGCTCTGAGGTCAGAGAAAGCACTGACTAGAAGTACAACATGAGTGTGTAGTCTCTAAGACCTGGGCAGGTGCGGATGGGGGGGGCGGGGGGTGGGGAGGGGGTTAGGGTGGAAAAAAGCCAACCCAGCCAAGAGAAACCCCATTTCATGCACATTGGAAATGAGGCTTAGCTCGGGCCAAGGGGAGTGCCTTTCAACATGAGCAACAAAGATATTCTATTAAATGGCAAGCGGACCTGTTTGATGGTGTCTTTCAGATCTGGATATTAGGTTGATAGGGTTGCTATGTGTGTGTGTGTGTGTGTGTGTGTGTGTCTATATATACGCACACTGAGGGTATTATGGAGAAAATACGCAGCAGACCCGACGCCAATCCTACCATCTCCACGTGTACACGTTGGTGACAGTGATTGTGTGACCACTCCCACCTTCCTTTTCCAAATCGTTCCTCCCTCAGTCACAGTTTCTCGAAGCCCCTCATGGTTCCCAGCTAATCTTTCACGTTGCTGATGTCAACTTGAGCCCATAGGGATAGATCCTAATAGAGCAAAATGCTCAAGGCAGGGAGTCTCTGCTAGTGGGGAAAGCTGGGGCTGCGTTTCTAGAAGGCCTCAGGGAATGTTTTTGGCCCAAGTTTTAAAGATCATTTCAGAGCAATCGTTGAAGGGGTTCATCTAGCCTCCCGGGCTCCAGAGAATCTAGAGTACTTGCGTATTTAAAATTCTATTCCAACTTTCCTCCATTTGATCAAGATTTCCCCTCAGAACCGTTCATGAAATATTCAGTATGGTCTGGGCACCATCCAGCATTCCTGGTCTCATTGCAACAGGGAGTTGTGCATGAAGGCTATCAGCTCCATAGTCCATATCTTCCTCCTATTCCCGACTCTCCTTTCTCTGCGGCGCAGGTAACTACAGCTCAGTCATGGTGTCTCGGATGGCTGCTTGCAAACTTGTGAGACCCCACGCAATACACACCAAACTATGAGGTAGAACAGAAGCACTAGACACATTATTAGGCCGGTTTACAGGGGTGTCCCAGGAAAGCATGGTTCTAAACCCACAGAACAAAGGGCCAAACCCCATGAGTTGTTTGGTTTGGTTGTACACAAGAAGACTCAACAATGACTCTTTTTGGGGGGGCAGGAGGTAGCATTGTTGAAAACATATCTAGTACACAGAATGTACCCATTCAACTTTGTACAGGTATACAATTTGTGGGCAGAATTGCATTGGTTGGCCTATGGTTTGGGTTGTTGCTAGCTGCCATCAAGCTGGCCCGATTCACGGTGACCCTGGACACGAGGGGATTAGACTGCTGTGGTCCATTGTTTTTTCCCTGGCTGATTTTCAGAAGTAGCTCGCCAGGCCTTTCTTCCTAGTCTGTCTTGGTCTGGAAGCGCCTCTGCAACCTGGCCTCATCACAACACACATGCTTCCACTGATGGGCAGGCGATGTCTGGGCAGGAGGTGCCCTGGCTGGGAACTGAACCCCGGTCTCCTGCATGGAAAGGGCGAATTCTACCCTGGAGCAGCCCTTGGCACCAGGGATTAAATTGAGAAGTCAAAATAATAGAGGGTTTCAAACGTTGCTCCCTGAGTCTAAAATCTACACCATCATCTTCTGCTCTCTTGCTCCCTAAGTGCACCTCCAAAGGGAGCATTTGAGCCAGATTCTTACAAAACGTTTCCAGTTCTAATAGTCCATGAACCTAGACTTAAAAGAAGAAGTTCAGTTGGTTACCATGGCCCAGCTTCATGGATGGTGTGCACAAACGTCCCCCCACCCCCACATACACACACTCCTGATTCCCCACCATCATTCCCACTCCCATTCCAGTTCCCACCCCACCGGGTCCCTAAGTCCTGAGCTAGAGCACCTGGATGGAATAAACAGACCAACAACTGGACCGGTCATCTTCTTTGAAATCTTTATTTGCCGTTGCCACTCCTTGAGGCCCACCAGTGTGAATGGCAGAGGGCAGCAGGGAACCATGCCCGCCTCAGCACTTGCCAACGGCCCGGTGACAGGACCCGCCTCCCCGAGTGGGCGGGGATCACTGAGGTAACAGCGGGCATCGCCCTCCTGGAGGCCAAGCAGCAGGGACTGAGGAGCGGGGCCAGCAGGAGTGGCAGCCCTCCTCCACAGTAGTTTGGCCTTGAAAACACTAAGAACAGTTGCATTCGGTATCTTTTTTTTTTTTTTGCTTTAATAATGACTGAAAACAAAAGCCCCAAACCATCTATAATTTATAAGTCTTTTAGGCTATCTACATTATATATCAAATATAGACTCTGTTTACTTTATACCACACATTTCCCCATTGATAAATAACTCTTTCAAATATCTAGTTATACATGCCTTGACTTTATATATAGATGTTTGGTTTTAAACATATACATATATATTCATGTTTTTAAGACACAATAAACACATACTTGACAATGACCAGCAAACAGATGCAATTTTGGTTATTAGAGAAACAAACAAACAAACAACAAAAGCCAGCCAATGGCAAAGCACCAGCCGGCTAACAGGAAGCCATCCCTGCTGAGTTCACTGCCCACCCCAGGGCAAGTCACAGGGTGATGGATTACTAACTTGATTGGAAGTCTGAAGGGGGGAGGGGAAAGAGAGGAGCTGGTTAGGCTAGTTGCTTCACAGATGTTTCTTCACCTGGGATTAGACTCTGAATCACAAATAAGTCAGTCCACAAAGAGCCAAGAGGCCCGGCCAACAACTTAACCTTTGTGTGACTGGACGGGACAAGGAACAAGATGGACAGTGAGATAGGGGTGAGGAAGTGGTACCCAGGTGATTCTGTAAGCTTGCCTACACCTGCCCAGACAAGCTTTTGATGGATGGCCCCACTAAACACAAAGCCATCGAGTCACCATGCTCTGTTTACTACTCTGCTTGCTGCTGGTATAAACGGAACAGAATGCAGCAGCCCCAGGAGGGCGCAGCAATGCGGCACTTTAGCAGATGGAGAGGCCTTTGCAGCCAGAGGCTGAGCTGGTCCTTTCTCTTCAGGGCACCAGCTAATGTGGACATGGACGTGGGCGGGGATAAGATCAGCCGCCTATTGCTGACCCACTCCTGACCGGGTTACTCAGATGTGTTACTGGTATCCCCATCACATTCCAGCAAGACCATCAACCTTTGCTAGGAGCACAGAAATTCTTGGTTACTCTGGCAGAACGTCCTATAAGTGCCCTTCAATCTGGGCTGGGGCCTGAAACTGGGGCACCTGCTCCATCACCCATTTAGGGTGGCTGGGTGGGTGTGCCCACTGCTGGTAATGAACTTGGCTTTCCCTGTGAGGTCACACCACTGACTGCACGTCACTTCCATGCCCTCCCCCCAACAGACTATGGACATGCGTGGTTCTGCTAGACAAGAGTTCATTAAAAGAAAAAACCTGCGCTTCTATCTCTCGGTCTTTACCCTCTCAACTCCATGGCCTGGATGGACAAAAGATGTAGGTGGTGGTGGTCAGGAGCCTTAAGCTAGACAAGGTCTGGATCTTGGTCTAGGAGCCGAGTGGGGGGATGCGAAGTAGAACTGGCCTCAGAAAACCCCGAAGGACACCATCTGGCCAGGCAACCCCCATCCGTGCCAAATAAGGGACAACCTTCGACATCTCTGTGCACGTGGTAACCATGCTGGGGGGATGGTACAGCTAGTTCTCTGAGTACGCTCAACACCGATTTTCGTTCGAAAACAAAACCAAGGCAAGATCCCCCTGCAAGAGCTCAAGGAACACCGGTGGATTCAGGTGGAGTTCCAACTCCAGCTCCTCCGTCTAGCCTTGGGACCTCAGACAGGTCGTTTCTCTCCGCTGCACTGCCCAGTCCTGTTGAACAGCTCTGGGGGAGTTGTGTGAGACTGGATGGTGGGCTGAGAATTGGGCTCCCCACTGTCCCTTTAAAGACGCTGCGTGGCCTTGGCCATCAAGTGACCTCTCTGGGATGGAAAACACACAATATCAAAACAAATGAGTATATAGGACTCTGGTGTCCCTTCAGAGGCAACTAGATTTACTTCCTCCCCAGCACATCAGCAGCAGCACTTACGGTCCCCTCCTCACACCAAGCAGAGTGTTCTGTGCCAGAAAATGACCATCATCTGACTGAGGGTTGGCACTTAGCCACAGCTGCCCCCCCCCCACGGCTAGCCTGGGCTTCACAGTCTGTTGACACTATGGGGTGGGGCTGGGGGGGGCCACTAAGGCTCCTTATATTGCCTTTGAATTCCACTTCCAGGTACCTGGACAGAAGTCTAAACCACAGGTGCACGCCAAGGACAGCTGTTTGCTTGCCGTGAACTTGTAAGGAAAGCCACGAAGGTTTCCAAGCAGTGTTCTCGGGCAAACGCCTCACTAGGGGTGCAGATAGAAAAGATCACAAAAGAAAAGATTCCAGGTTTTCAAACTATATTTGATCCGGTCTTTCTGATAAGACCAGATGGGTTGTTTTAAAAGAAGGATCCCAGCGATCCTAGAGGACAGCAACATTTACAAACATCTGCGGGGCGTGTGCGTGAGCGCGTGCGCAGGCGCACAGCCCACTCAGCTCCTGAAGCAAAAAGTCAAGTGAGGATGGAGGATGCCTTCCCAACCGCAGCTTTCCCTCAATGACAGTCACACCTCAGAGGATTCTGAAGCTCGATTTTTATAAATACTGAATAGCATGTTCCTCTCCCGGCCTTGTTTAATACTTGTTGCAAATCTTTCTGGTGTTAGACTCCTGAGAGCAAAAAAGCCAGCCCTTGGGGGTAAGAGCCTTGAGACCCGGAGCTTCCCCTTTTCCATCTGCAAAGCTGGCGGGAGCTCCTTAAAGCCCTGTCCCAGATCCGCTAGGCAGAACCCCAGGCAAATTCCAGTCAGTATTTGGAATTCTCCAGCAGGCCCCACACCCCAAGGAGCAGGGGCTCCCAGGGCAGCTGACAAGCTCAAACTCACAGGGACCCTGCCTGGAGATGCCTCCTCCGCTGGGTTCTTGACAGCTAATTAACCCTTCCCGCGCTCCATCCCCTTCCTCTGGAAATCCTGCCAGATCTTAAAGCCCGGGTGGTTTTCAAAGCGGGGACAAAGTCTGAGGGACATATGGCCCTTGGTCACGGTTGTTTCCCCCGCAACCTGTGCTTCCTGATCTGGGTGGGGCGGACGGGACCCCTCTGATCTGCAGCCACCGACCCTCCCTGACCCCATCCCCATCCCCCTGTTGGGGATGGCCAATGACGCAATTAGACCCCCGTGGTGCTTCCCCTGAGGGATCCACGAGGAAGGTGTGTACACTTTGTCACCAAGTTACTAACTGTGCAAAGCGGCTTCCAGGAAGTTTACCTTTTAGATAAACTCAGGCCAGGCCAGTGTGGGCAGGGCCATCTCTTGGCAGCGGGGGGTTTCTGGGATGGATGGCTAAGGCTGAGGTCCTCCTCACTGTGGAAGCAGTGACCCTGACCCTGTAGGCCCACTTGGCTTACAAAGGAGGTCAAGGGTGGGTGGGGCACTGCCTCTTCACAAACTGACTCCCCCAGGCTATTTGCTTAGCTACAGTCTTGGCCCTTAGCCAGGTGTCACCTGTGCCCCAAGCCCCTTGGAGTGCCCCCTTCCCCCCTGTCCACCCCATCCCCTTCCTCCCTGTCCCCCACCCCCCACGAGCCGCTCTCCCTCCCTCCCTCCTTCCGTGTCTTCCCCTGACTCCCCCTTAGGGTCTGCCTTGTCCCGGGTCCAGGCTAACAGTAGAGGGACATCCTGCTCCGCCGCATGGCCTCGCTGATCAGGTAGGCCGGGCTCAGCTCCGGCTCTTCCGTCATGACGGCGATGCTCTGCCACTCGCCCGTCTGGCTGGACCGTTTGATGGTGTCCACCACGCACAGGGCGTACAGGCAGTCATCGAAGGTGGCCGCCATGGTGAGCGGCCGCCCGTCCCAGGTGCGTCGGTCGTCCTGGTCCTGGAAGGCCCTGCGCACGGCCTGCATCATCTTGATGGTGCCGCGCAGGTAAGGCGCGGGGATGTCGCTGAAGGCCTTCTCGGGCAGCAGGGAGTTGCTGACGGGCGTGGCGTCCTCCAGCAGCAGCTCCTGCTCCGGGGCGCTGTTGCGCTGCCCGTACAGGTCGGTGCCCACGGCCAGCAGGCGCCCAGCTGAGCCGACCACCGTCACGTCCTGCTTGAAGTCGCCGGGCACGTTGAAGTTGAGGGTGACGGTGCAGCAGACGCCGCCCTCCAGCACCATCTGGAAGGTGCAGAAGTCGTCGCTGGTGATCTGGCGGATGCCTTTGATGTGGTCCGTCTGCTTGACGAAGGTCTTGAGCAGCCCGTGGACCTTGACGGCCTTCTGGCCGGTGAGGAAGGTGAGCAGGTCGATGATGTAGGTGCCCACCGAGTGCAGGCCGCCGCCGCCCATCAGGTCGTCGCAGCTCCAGTTGTACTTCTTGCCCAGCAGGCTGCCGCTGTGCACGCGCACCTCACACACCAGCAGCTCGCCCACGTAGCCCTCTTCGACGAGCTGCTTCATGCGCACGAAGGCAGGCAGGAAGCGCAGCACGTTGCCCATGATGCTCATGAGCTTGGGGTAGTAGTGGGCCGCCGACATCATGCGGAAGGCGTCCAGCGGCGTGGCCGTGCGGTCGCAGATCACGTTCTTGCCGATGCCTGGGGGTGCAAACAAACACGGGGCATCAGGCGCAGGTGTGTACGGCAGGCAAAAGGGGGAGCTGTGACCCCACACCCGCCCAGGCCAAAGCTTGCTATCAGGTGGCCTGATAGCACCTGCGCCTCATCATACATAGTTCTAAAACATTTTACTTAGATAAAACAGCATTCTGTCTACTTCAATATGAATATAGTTTTGTCGAACATGTGTAGGTGAAACCATGCACATACACGCGCAGGCGCGTGCACACACTATATGGAGCCCTGGTGGTGTCGTGGAATATGAGTTGGAGTACTTTACGCAAGGTCACCAGTTCAAAACCAACAGCCGCTCTCTGGGCAAAAGATGACCGCCCTCTGCTCCCACAAGATTTACAGCCTCGGAAACCCCAAATAGGATCACTGTAACTTGAATCCACTCAATGGCAGTGGGGTTTTTTAATACAGTGTATGTACAAAAACGGAACGCAAACTCACTTCCATTGAGTTGATTCCAACGCACAGCGACCCTGCGGGACAAAGCAGAACTGCCCTCGGGGTGTTTCCTGGAGTACAGCAACGACACAATGTCGGGGTTTCCTATGACCTTTCTGAAGCCTTCTCATATACGGGAACCCTGGTGGCGGCTTGGTTAATGCACTGGGCTGAGCCAAAAAAAAAAAAAGGGTGGGGTTCACTAGTCCTTGCCATTTTGCTTCTCTGAAGGATTTCCATCCTTGGAAAGCGCCCTATTGGGTTTGTGTCTGAATAGACACAATACTAGTGGGTTGTTCTGTTTGCCCTCCGGTAGAGCCCAACTCGTAACTCCTCACTCACTACAAGGTGGGTCGGTGTGAAACCTTACCTTGCGCTTCTCAGCCCAATGTTTACCCACAGAGTCGCCAGGGCTCCTTGTTGTTTCTGTATCACACACACACACACACACACACACACACACACACACACACACACACACACACAGTCCGGTGTGAAACCTTACCTTGCGCTTCTCAGCCCAATGTTTACCCACAGAGTCGCCAGGGCTCCTTGTTGTTTCTGTATCACACACACACACACACACACACACACACACACACACACACACACACACACACACAGTCCCTGGCAGTGCACTTAAACAAATGCACGGTGACTAATGGAAAGGTTAGTGCTGTGAACTCACACAACGGCACCTGGGCACAAAGCCTCGACAACTTGCGTCCACAGCCTTGAGCAGCGGACCGACCGGTGGTTCTAGTGTGCACCCATGGGCTGCCCAAGTCAGGACAAATTCAGTGGCAACTAACAGCAACATGCATTACAGGCTAATATTTATACTACAGGGCTACATAGTACCTTATTTGTAGGAAACAGTACACGTCTTTTAATATTAATTGAAGTATTTCTGTCAAACTGCTTGATTTAAATAGGACCATGATGCTGATTTAAATATTAATAGTTATGGTAATATGTTGAAGTAGCCTATGTTTTAGAAATATTTTTAAATATGTATCAATATTATATACGTGGTTTATATATATTTATTTTACATAGATATATGACATTATAAATATATATGACAATGTGAAAGTAAAAAATATAGTTTAAAAAGAAACATATTAATCTGGCAACTGGATTAATAGTTTCAAAGAAAGGGGCCTGGTGGGGAGGCTGTCAGGAAGTGGGGCACTAACAGCCCCAAGGACGAGGAGGAAGGAATGCCCTGGAGGCCTGTGGTGCTGGTCTTACACTCTCATGAATGCGACTGAATGACTGAGATGTAGGATATGTGAACTGTAAGTCAGTGAAACCAATAAAAACAAATACATACATTATTGAAACGATCTTCTGTATACAATATAATGTTATGTTTTAGATAAATAAGATATATGTATTTATAGATATATACTTAAAGAGAAGATATTGATGTTCAACATTTTAAAGTGTAAAATCTATAATTTTGTTATATATAATGGAAGATATTTTATTCAAATTACCTTCCATACACACTTTGATGCTTTCTTTTATATAGAATATACTTTTAATTGAAATTTAGTATTATTAAAATCTCAGCTAAGAGAAAGAGTAGTGTCCACATCTAAGATAAGTGAAAATCATAGCTAAGTCTAATGCAGCTTGAGGAAGACCTTTTTTTTTTAAACATTTTATTAGGGGCTCATACAACTCTTATCACAATCCGTACATATACATACATCAATCATATAAAGCACATTTGTACATTCTTTGCCCTCATCATTTTCAAAGCATTTGCTCTCCACTTAAGCCCTTTGCATCAAGTCCTCTTTTTTCCCCTCCCTCTCCACTCCCCCCTCCCTCATGAGCCCTTGATAATTTATAAATTATTATTTTGTCATATCTTGCCCTATCCAGCGTCTCCCTTCACCCCCTTTTCTGTTGTCCGTCCCCCAGGGAGGAGGTCACATGTAGATCCTTGTAATCAATTCCCCCTTTCCAACCCACTCTCCCTCTACCCTCCCAATATTGCCCCTCACACCCCTGGTCCTGAAGGTATCATCTGCCCTGGATTTCCTGTGCCTCCAGCTCCTATCTGCCCCAGTGTACATCCTCTGCTCTATCCAGACTTGCAAGGTAGAATTCGGATCATGGTAGTTGGGGGGGAGGAAGCAATTAGGAACTGGAGGAAAGCTGTATTCTTCATCGGTGCTACATTGCACCCTGACTGACTCATTGAGGAAGACCTTCTTAATGACCCCTTTTAGAAGCCTTAATTTTCGTTTAGCCCCGCACTCCTCCCCTCCCCCACCCAGTTGAAAAACAAAGGTGGGAGGGGGGGGATTTATGTTTTAGACACCATCCATCCTGTGTTTATTTTCCATTCTGGATTAGCACGGACTGAAGTCACAGATGTGTTTGTTTAATACGCTGCCAAGCCTTTTATGGGGAGAGCCTGTGTGGTGGGGGCGGGTATTGTTGCTTTCAGCCAATGGAGCCGAGGCCAGGTGAGAATGAAGCTGGTGTGAGGAGTACCCTCTGTATTCACGGAGTGCCAGGTGGATGCCAGGGACCCATGAGAACAAAAGGCCAGAGAGAGGAGGGTGTCAGGAACTGAGGACGGGATTTCATTCAGAGAAGCAGGCAAGGGGGGAAATGACCACCTTGGTTAGGACCTGGAGACCCGTGGGGTCAAGGGCTCGTGGTAAAAAGGCATGGGTCCCTCTCTGGGGTGCAGTCCAGCTCCGCAGGTAGGCCTTCTAGTGGAGACCTGGGCACGGCAGCCAGAAAAGAGATACCACAGGGAAGCGGGAGCACGAGACACCCACACCTACCCCAGCTCCCTGGCTCTGCTGACTGGGCTTTGCCAAATCTCTGCGTTCTGTGGGCACCGCTGGCACAGGCTGCAGCCCGGCACATGGCTGGCTTGCTACTTCCTATCGGAAGAGAACTAGAAGTGTTCAGGCCAGACTGGAAAAAGTAAATACAAACTCTGGCTGGACAGCCACGCACTCGTGTATTTCTAGGCTTGAATGAAGGGACTGGAGCCACACACTAACCACGGCGTCCCGCCCAGTTGGTAGAGCATGGCTGGCCCAGGAACAAGCCGGAGGCAGCTCTTTTAACTCTGCGAAGCCAGGTCCAGGTTAAGGCTCCGTTAGCGGATTGAGGAAGAACAATGGTCTGATAATGTGACCTTGGAGCCACTAGCCCCACACGGCACCGTCTCATGCTGTCAGGAGCAGATCCCTACATAAACACGGGTGGGCCACTGCAGGGACAGGTCACTGACGCTGCCAACACCTGCCTCACACCTGTTGGGCATAGGTTACTCTGCCCTGCGCCATTCTGGATCCCCCAAAACAGAACTGGCAATGACTATCACTGTACTCATTGGGCCATATAAATGTTACTAAGAATATGGTTATCTTATTTTTTTTTCTATTGCAAATATTATGAAGTAAAGTAGTACAGTGAGTTAAAAAAAAGGTAGAAGAGGAAAAAGAAAAGCCTGGCCTTTCTACGTTCCCTTGGGGGGAGGGGGCAGCCAGTGGTGGCTCCAGGGTAGGATTCTCGAACTCCATGCAAGAAACTAGGTTGGGGTGTTAGTCAAGACACTTCATAGGCAACCACCACCTGCTACCTGCCGAGCCTTCCGTGTTGCGATGATGCTGACCAGGTTCCATCAGAGCTTCCAGACTAAGACAGACAAGGAAGAAAGGGCTGGATATCTACTTCTGAAAATCAGCCCCTGAAGACCCTCCAGACCACAATAGTGATCAGGGGATGGAGTAAGACCGGGCACCATTTCACTGCACGGTGTGTGGTGTCTGCTAGGAGCCGGGGGCCACCTCGATGGCAGCTACCCCAACAATCACTCCCCCAACACTCTGCCAGCAGTCAGTGATAGGTCATCCTCTGCAGCTCTACAGATGGAGGTGCTAATGAAAGCTACGAATTCCCACTCCAGAAAAGGCAAGACAGACATGCGCCAAACCCTCCCCACGTCCTGAAGTCCTGCGTGGCTCACCCACGGTTCTACTGTGTCTCTTCCTTGCCGCTTTGTCTATGCTGAGGTCGCACGGCAGGCCTGGCTCTCCTCCTCTCTCAGTCTCTCCCACACCCGCAGCAGCGTCCAACGTTCAGCAGGAACCCCCTGAACCTGATAGCAGCGGTTCTCAACCTGTGGGTCGTGACCCCTTTGGGGGGTCGAAAGACCCTTTCACAGGGGTCGCCTAAGACCGTCGGAAAACATCTATTTCTGATGGTCTTAGGAACCGAGACACCGCTCCGCTGTCTCCAGACGGGTCCACCCACATGCAGATTGCCCACATACGCATACCCAGCTGAAGACTGTTACCCATGCTACACCACGCTTCAAGACAAAATGCCATTTATTTGTCATTAGAAGTAAATATTTCACAATATATAATTAAACATTGTTTTTGTGATTCACCACTATGCTTTAATTATGTTCAATTTGTAACAATGAAAATATATCTTATATATCAGCTATTTACTTGGTGATTCATAACTAGAAAAATTACAGTTACGAAGTAGTAAAGAAAATCATTTTATGGTTGGGGGGTCACCACCACATGAGGAACTGAATTAAAGGGTCTCCGCATTAGGGAGGTTGAGAACCACTGCCTTGTCTGGCTCCCCCTTTCTGCCTGTGGTCCCTCTGCAGATCCACGGTCCAGCAGGGTCTCGGCAGTCTCCACACGTCGTACCTTCCCGAATCAAACGGGACTTCTAGGAAGTGATCCTAAGGAAATCATCTAACATGTCAGCAAAGCTGCTTGGCCAGAGATGCCTCTCACTGCATTATTCATTAAAGCAAATCTCTGGGAACAATGTAACCGTCCAACAACTGAAGAACGGGCGAGCCAGCAACAGCACAGCCAGGGGATGGAGGATTGTGCAGCCAATAAGAATGAGGCTTAGGAAGACTCCTCCGTGGCCAGCAGGATGGTTACGACATCATATAAAATGAAAGGGGCTCTGTTCAAAAACTTATTATGATCTCATCTCGGGGGGGGGGGGGGGAAGAGAGGTGACGAAGAAAACCAGAAGGGAATACCTCAAAGACTTTATGGTAGCTAATTTGGGTTAGGAGTCCCTGGGTGATACAAAGTAGCAAGCTCTTGGCCACTAGCAGAAAGGTAGGCAGTTCAAGGCCACCCAGAGGAGGTGTCAGGAAGACGCGCTTGGGGATGGCTTCCACAGAGACCAGGCAGGAAAACCTCGTGGTGCAGTTCTAGGCGCTAACACTTGGGGTCGCTGTGCATCAGAACCGACTCAACTGCAACGGACAACAATCACAATTCAGATTGGAAGGATTAGATGGATCTTTCTTTTCTTCACGACACGTTTCCATGTTGTCTAAGTTTCTACTTTAACGGCCAGAGGAAAACGCTCATTTACATGTCGGGCTGCTAGCCACAAGATCAGCAGTTGGAAACCACCTGCAGATTCGTGGGAGAACAATGAGGCTTTCTACTCCCGTGAAGAGTTCGTCTCAGAAACCCACAGGGGCAGCTCTACTGCGTCCTATAGCAAGGGTGATAAACTGGCAGCTTGTGGGCCACATGCAGCCCCCGAGGTAAGTTTTTGTGGCCCACGATGCTCTGAAATAAAATGTAACGAGGGAATTGTGTGTACGGTATTGCCTCAATTTCCCCGACGTGCTATTTTCTTCATAACAATTTTTTCTACTTTCATCTTATTTTAGAGCATTGTGGGCCACAAAAAATTGCCTCGGGTGCCGCCAGTTGGACACACCTGTCCTATAGGGTCGCAAGCCCCTGTTAGAGATGGAAATGTTATCCCCCATTAAGGAGATGCTCAAGTTCTAACCCTTTTACCTATACATACATACAACACTATTAGGTAAGAGGGGTTTCCTTCTGTTGTGTAATGAGGTCAGAGACAAGGAGTGGGCCTCAAACCGAATCACTTCTGTCTGTGTCTTATAAAAAGCCCAGGACAGAATCACACACCCACACCAGGGGGAAGACAGAGGCCCTGTGAGAGCTGACATCAGCAAGCGGGAGAGAGCTCCCACGCAGCAAACTCCATGGCGGAGACCCGGATTTGGGCCGTTAGCCTCCGGAACAGTGGTTCTCAACCTGTGGGTCGCAGCCCCTTTCACAGCGGTTGCCCGATTCATAACAGTACCAAAATGACAGTGAAGTAACGAGGAGAATCATTTTATGGTTGGGGGGTCACCACAACATGAGGAACTGTGTTAAAGGGTCGCGGCATGAAGACGGTTGGGAACCACTGCTCTAGAATGATGAGAAAGTCAATTTCGGCTCTTGTGGCATGTGTGATCACAGTGGCCGCCCCTAAGAAACAAGACAGCGCCACAGGCAGCCACGGTGGATTCCTCCTGGGGTCCCTGACAAAGCCTCTCCTCGCACCTGGACACACAATCGGTCACTCTCCACCCGGCCCCGCTGACCGAGCCCAGCTGCCTGAGCACTCACTCCAGAGTGGACAGCCTTTCCAGGGGGACAGGGGCCACCTCCACCAGCCCGCCCACACGTCTCAGAGCAGCAGGCCCAGGGGGCCCCCTGGAAGCTCATCCCGCTGTGACAAAACGTGGAGCCCTCCCCCCAAGCGCGGGGCCTCCACACCCAGAGGAGAAACCACGGCATACAGAAGGATGTCCAGGGGCTCCCAATAAGTCAGCGGAGCAAAACGGAAAGTCCAAAACCAACTCAGTGCCGTGGAGTCCTGCTGGCTCACAGTCTTCCCCCCACCCCCGCCACCCCATGGGTGTCCGAGACAGCAACTGTCCACTGGAGTAAGTAGAAAGCCCTGTCTTTCTCCCTCGAAGCTGCTGCTGGGGGTGGTTTCCAACTGGTCACCATGCGGATCGCAGCCCAACGCGTCCCCAGAGCTGCTCACAGAGGAAAGCAGGAGGAGATCAAAAGCGCTGGAGAGAAAGTGTTTTGTGTTTTGCAGACCGCCTGGCATCTTCCAAGCAGCTGGGGAGTCTTCGCAAAGCACAGTGGGGCAGCTCGGCTTCCTCGGGGCGAAGGTGCCTGTTGGGGACTTGCTGGCACTGCGGGTCAGACCGTGGCTGCCTGCTCAGCCCACTCCACCACAGGAGAGCCGTCCCACAGCCCTGGAACTGTGCCGGACTTGTCAAGGTGGTGCCGTGTCTCTGTGGCTTCGTAGCGGCAGAGACTGGCCTCGCGTGCAGGGAAATGCAGTCGGACTCCCTTCCCTCTGCTCAGACCATTCACCCCTTTGTGCGAAGATGGTGAGTGTAAGCCAGCTCTGCCGGGGGAACCTTGGACTTGAACCAGCTTTGTGGTTGTTTTTTTTTTTTTTTTGGTTAATTGAGTCTTGCACTTGAAGCTTGGACCAACTTAATTTTCTAAGACATTCTTGGTGAAAGTGAGCATGACCTGTCCATCATATGGAGGGACTCTGCCCCCCCCCCCCAACACACAGCTGCACACACACAGCTGTGCTCGCAATTCAAGCGGGGAGAAAGATCAGAGGAGGGCCCTTCTCTTCTGGAGGGCAGACGTGCCTGGTACAAGGCCGTGCGGCTCTTGCTTGTCAGGCGCTTTTCATTGACTTTCAGAGTGAGCTTTAGCACCCTCTTTGGTCTCCTCCCAGGGGAAACGGAGACCTGGCGTCCTCCAGAGCCTGCTTGTTCAGGCAGTTTCTCCTCCTCGTGGGCACTGGGCCCAAATATCAGAGGCCTCGGGGACAGTTTGTGGGTTGCGGCTGGTCAGGGGTTGGATCTTTTCCCTCGGGAGACTCAGGTGTGATTCCCACTGGACCAGTCTGTCAGCGGAGGCTTGCGTGCTACCGCGATGCTGGGAGCGGACTGACCAGACTAAGATGGACTAGGAAGAAGGGCTTAGTGACCCACTTCTGCGCACCAGCCAAGGGAAACGCGACAGGTCACAGTGATCCCATCTGCAACTGACTGCAGCGATGGCCCAAGATTGGTCAGCATTTTGCTTCATTGTGCCAGGAGCCAGGGCCACGTCCACAGCATCCCACAGGGAGCAACATGCCACAGGGAAGGAGTTTCCAACCAACACGTCCTGGAGAACCACTTTCAGACACCAGTCCCTCCTGAGCAGGGACCAGGGCTTCTGTGGCGGCTGGTCCTGGATTCAAAAGGTGCTCCATGGGCCTCGGGGCAAAGGACCTCCACTGACACTTCTATGTGTCCTGGAGAGGATGCTCTCCCTACCCTTGGTCCAAAGCAGCTTCTCCCTGTCCACTTGGAGTATGGCTGCCACCCAGCTGCCCGGGGCTAGGCTGTTACCAATGAGATCAGCCTGCCATGTCAGCGCCTCCCTCCCTGCCAGCGCGGTTCCAATGACACCAGCCTTATCTAATCAAGAAAGAAAGAGCTGCCTTCCCTTTCTGCTGACAGCTCCTTATCTTCTGGAAGCCAGGAGGCTGGTGTGCTGTTGCCAGGCAGAGGCAGAGCCCACAGGCTGCCTGTTACATAGGGCCTCCCGAGTCCCCTCCATTCCCAGCAGCCAGGAGGGCCTTCCCTACATTCCAGGCAGCTTGCTCCTTATCTTCATTCCCACTGTACTCCTTCAACGTTTCTGTGCTCGGCCCTGGAGATCAAAACCATGAATAAGAAAGAAAAACTGGGATTCATGCATAGGCTAGCCCCACCCCGCTGCCGTGCAGCTGGTTCTGACTCAGTTACCCGATAGGAAAAAGTACATAGAATAGCCCCACCTCTTTCTCTTACAGAACAGCTGGTGGGTCCGAACCTCCAACCCTTACGTCGGCAGCCAAGTGCTTAACCGCTGTGCCACCAGGGTATGTTCATAGTCTAGCAGGGGAGCTCAAGCAGGAAATGAGGGCCTGGAGGACACTCGTCTAGTAGAGAATGAACAATGTGCAATGAAAGAACAAAAGAGGGGAGGCCCAATGGATGTGGACATAGAAGGAAGCGCCGTTGAAGAGATGGCATTTGAGTGGGGTTCTGAAGCATGAGTAGGAGTTTGCCGACTCATCATTCAGAAGCTTGGGGGCATCATTTAGAAAATGGTCTAAAGCAGGGGTATCAAACTGAAGGCCCACGGGCCGCATGTGGCCCCTGAGGTGTTTTTTGTGGCCCACGATGCTCTGAAATAAGATGAAAATAGAAAAAATTGTCATGAAGAAAATAGCACTTAGGGGAAATTGAGGCAATGCCGTACACAGAATTCTCTCGTGACATTTTATTTCAGAGCATCGTGGGCCACAAAAAATTTCCTCGGGGCTGCATGAGCATCTCAGGCGGCCAGTTTGACACCCCTGGGCTAAAGCAAGGATGAGAAACCACTAAAACTGGCCTGTTTAAGAGTCGCAGGGTTTGTATTCCGTCGAACTCCGTGACTGCTGTTGGTGGTATGGTGCAGTCAGAGCCTGTGCACAACAGAACGACACACTGCCCGGTCCTGTGCCACACTGGCATTCCTTACCCGGGTGAGCCCATTGTTGTAGCTGCGGGGCCAATCCCTCTCATCCAAGTACGATGGCTGTTTGCAGGACCCGGTCTCCCAGCCAACATATCCACAGTATGTACGACAAAGTCGCACAGTACTTGCCTCTAAGGAGCATTCTGGCTGTACTTCCTCCAAGACAAATCTGTTCTCTGGCAGTCTGTGGGGCTTTTAATATTCATCACCAGCACTGCGATTCAAATGCACCCACTCTTCTGTGTCCTTCCTTCCACTGAGTCCAGCTCTTTCGCTCTCCTTGTTTATCCAACCACGTGCCTCTCCACTCTCTCCAACACTGTCTCGTGCAGGCGTGTGCAGTTTTGCATCTCTATTTAGAAAGTGGAAGTATCAGCAGGAGCGATGTATCTAACTCACCCTCTGTGGTAGTGATATAATCTGGTGTCAATTTGAGGATTAAGAGTGAAGGAGTCTAGCCTGTAAATCAGGATATAGCCAATGAGGCCTCTGTCTGGGCCTGGCCTTCTCCTGAGGGTTCTGGGAACTCTGGTGTTTCTTCCTTAGAGGTGGGAGACATTCTTTCTCTCTGCTCACTCCCTGCAAGACATCCCTGAGGAGAAGCCACATGGACCTGCCCTGATGGCAGCCAAAGCCTTGGAGCCAACGAAGCCACGTAGAGACCCCGGCCAGTGCTGAGATGCTTACAATGCCACTGGATCCACAAGACTCCCCATCCACTGACCTGTAATCTTCCTGCATTCAGTGTCATTGCATGTGTTTCGGGAGTCTGAAGAGGACTTTATAGATTGCTATTGGATATATGGACTAAGATTGGACTCATGGACTTGATCTAGACTGGGCTGGGATGTTTTCTCAATCTTCAATTGCTTTTATATAGAAACCTCTTTCTTATACACCTATGAGTGTCTATGACTTTGTTTCTCTAGTCTACCCTCTCTCCCTCTGATGCTTTCTCCATCTCCATCCGAGAGACTGAACGTGTCATCTCCAGTCCCATGAGCATTCCTGTTGTAAGTACAACTTCTCAACCCAACCCAGGGCCGAATCTGTTCACCCTGAGAACACACTGTCACACGGTAACAGCAGCCACTTGCTGAGCCCGGTCTTGCTACCCGAGGAGGCTAAGTAGTTGGCCTGCATTTCATTCTAGTCTGTACAAACTTGCAAGGTGGGGACTCATATCACCCCCATCTTACAGATGTGCAAACCGAGTCCTACGAGGGCACGCACCTTGTCTCAGGGTCTGTGACTCAGTGAGTATTCAGCTGGGACTGGAACTAGAGAGGCTCTGGTGAAAGCCTGCCCTGCATGACCGCCTCTGGTCACGTCTAGCCTGCGGCTGGCTAGGCAGTTACTCCGCCCCATCTGCTAGGCTGTCGTGCTGCAGGACCTGTAGGTTGCCGCGGTGCCACCTGTATTTCACACACCACCAGTGTCACCTGGGCTGAACAGGCTTCCTCAGAGCATCCACCGGAAAACAGATTAGGAAGAAAGGGCTGGTGATCTACTTCTGACGATCAGCCAGTGAAAACGTTATGGGTCGCAGCAGAATAGTGTCTGACCTGCTTCAAACATACCGACCGTTGTGGAGAGGAGAGGGTGCTGGGCTGGGCAACTGTTTTCCCTGTTGTAAGTACAGTTGCTGTGAATTGGAACTCACCGGACAGCCAGCAAGGAACATAAGGTCATTATTTGAACTACATTGCATACATTTCCCAAGGAGCAGCACCCCTCTCCCTGGGACCCATCCCTGCCCTCGCCTGTTCCCACGTGTGTTGTTCCCACGAGGGTGTGCTGTGCAGTGTGGCAGGCGAGGGGCTCCGGGGAAGGGGGGTGGTCACTGCCTGTGGTGAACATAGGAACCAGGACATTGGAGGCGGGTGCCCAATGCTTAGCTGGTGACATTCAGAAATCCCAGAGCAACTTGATTAAATTTCCACCCTAATTTCAGGCTGGCGATGGAACTGGGTCAGAGAGACCCATGTTCAGCTCCTTTGTGAAGCTCCTCAGTGAGCCGGACAAGAAGGGAAGGGCACAGCCAACTGAAAGCGAAGTCCAGGGGCTGGTCGTTGAAGGGACTGGACGCTGAGCTGCATTCGTGGAAGAAGAGTGTTTTGAGATTCAACGCACCCTGAAAGGTCAGCCCCCCACCCACCAGCCCCCTTTGTGGACAGCCCGTCTCCTCAGCCTGTTGCCTGTGCCCTCTTTGGGCACAGAAACTCACTGCTGCTGCCGTTAGCTGCTGCTGAGTTGGCGCTCAGCACGTGGCAACGCCGCGCACCCCAGAAGGAAACGCTGCTCGGTCCTGTGGGAGCCCCGTGGTCACTGTGGGCTGGGCCTCTGTGATCTGGTTTGAAGAAGGACTTCATCAGGCCTTTCTTCCTAGTTTGCCGTGGCCTGAAAGATCTGCTGACACCAACCTGAGCGGCATGACAGCGACACTCCACGGACAGATGGTGGGGCCGCCCCTGCGGCAGGTCTTCTGCGTGGAAGGCCAGGGTTCGATTCCTCAACAGTCAGCACTCCCAACAGAAACTCCTGTCAGCACTTAGTGGCCCTCCCTCAGGTTGTGGCATGTGCATCACTACCATCTAGCCATTTCGCCCATAATCTCCGTGCCAGCGATCAAACGCACTGCCATCGAGTCGATTCCGACTCGCAGTGACCCTAGAGGACAAGACAGAACTGTCCCTGGGAGTGTCTGAGGCCGCAACTCTTTACTGGAGCAGAAACTCTCTGCCTCTCCCGAGGAAGCGCTGGTGGGTTCCGAACTGCTGACCTTGCGGTTAGCAGTTCACCATGTAACCCCTATGCCACATGATGCCTGATAAAAATCTCAGTACCGAACTGTTGGTTTCAAGAGATACACTGTCCTCCCTACGTGTATAGCTGAACGACAATGGGCTTTAAATGAGGCAAACTAAAAAAAAAAACCAACCTCAAAACTTTCTCCATGCAAGAGGTGTTGTACTTTAAGGATGGAATTACAAAGGGGGGTCCATAGGTACATGTCCACAGCAGATGCATTTTAGAGAAGAATAATCAGGATGTCTCAGTCTCAATTTTTTTCTTTTACTTTCCTTAAAAAAGTAGAAGATTTGGAAACATTGGGTGTCTTCTGCAGACTGTCCTAGATGACAGTAGTCCATTGAAGCTCAGTGTGTATCATTTAGTGTTGATCCTTAGATGTCACATGTAGCTCAAGGACGCTACAGTCCCCACCCAGCCCTATTGCATTACTGTGCGGTTTTCTTACTGCTGTGATAAGACTCACAAGCCAATGTGCTGTCTCATGGTCTGCAGGTCCGGAGTCTGGATGGACTCCCTTGGATTCGCTGCTTAGGGTCTCCCAAGGTCAGAATCAAGGTGTCAGAGTCAGTGGGCAGGGAGTTTTTGGGGAAAATCAGATCCATTCAAGTTGTTGGCAGAATCCAGTCCTGTGTGGTTGCAGGGGAGCCTCAGGGTGGGGTGCAAATGGTGCGCCCAGGCTGAGAGATTGAGATTTGAGTCCACCCAGAGGTGCCTCAGAAGGAAGGCCTGGTGATCTCCTTCAGAACACTCAGCCCAGAGAAGCCTGCAAGTTCAGTTCTGCTCTGTCACGCAGGGCTGGAGAGACGTGCTGGCACCTGATGGTGGTTGCAGGCCTGAGGGCTCTCTTTTGGGGGGCTGTCAGCCGTGGGCTGCTCTCAGTTCCCCACCCAGTGCCCCTATGTCTTCAAGCCAGCAGCTGCATGTCAGAGTCTAATCCATTTCAGGTCTGGACAAGCTCCAAATCCCTCTTCTTTTGCCACCAGCCAGCGCGCAGTCTCTGGCTTTAGAGGGCTAGCACGATTAGATTAGGCCCTTCTGTTTTGCCATGTAAGGTAACAAGAGACGGTGTGGGGAAGGTTATCACAGCCATGCCTCCTGCAATTCCCCCAGCTCAGTTCATCAAAAGTGCAAACCAATCTCTCTTGGAAGAAGTATGGCCAGAGTGCTCCTTGGAGGCCGGGACGGAAGGGCTTTTGTCTCACATGCTTGGGACACGTAGTCAGGAGTGACCAGTCCCTGGAGAGAGACATCATGGTTGGTAAAGTAGAGGGTCAGTGATGGAAAGGCCCGCAAGGAGACGGGTGGACGTGGTGGCTGCGACAATAGGGCAAGATATGACAAAATAATAATCTGAAATTATCTAGGGCTCATGAGGGAGGGGGGAGCGGGGAGGGAGGGGAAAAAAAGAGGACCTGATGCAAAGGGCTTAAGTGGAGAGCAAATGCTTTGAAAATGATTAGGGCAAAGAATGTATGGATGTGCTTTATACAATTGATGTATGTATATGTATGGATTGTGATGAGTTGTATGAGCCCCTAATAAAATGTTTATAAAAAAAAGTATAGGGACAGAGTGCAGGCGGCACAGGGCTGGGCAGTGTTGCGTTGCGTGGTGTACAGGGTCACTCTGGCTTGGAACTGACTCGCTGGACCTTAACAACAGTTGACTTCTGAGGCTGTGGGTATAATGGCAGAATTCTCCCCCTCCAGGACCCTCACGCATAGCCACCGCTCGTCTGTCAGCGGACACTTGCCTGCGGCTATTCATGCTGGATAGGTTTCAGCACAGCTTTGAAACCAAGTCCGTCGCCGAAGAGCATGCCGTCCAGTTGCTTCTGGCAATCTCCTCCTGTCAATCCCCAACTGGTCAAGGGGAGGGTGTGTTCACTTTGTTTGTGACTTGGGGCTACCGACTGCAGCCAACAAGTCCACTCCTTGATGTTACGGGCCTGGTCCCTGGTGATGCTGTTGGGTAGGTGCTGGACGGCTGATTGTAAGCTGGTCCCTCAAACCCAGCAGATGCTCTGAAGGAGAACAATGCGACTGTCGGCTTCCAGAAAGCCTCAGAAACCTTACACAGGGTTGCTAGGAGCCAGAATCAATTCCATGGCGGTGGGTTTGCAGGCCGAGTCCCCTTGAGCTCCAAACCCTGCAGCAAAGGTGAAGATTCTCAAGCATTCTCCTAATACAAAGCACCCCAGGTAGATGTTCCTGGGCACCTCCCTTTGTTCTTTCTGTGGGGTTTGGAGAGTTTTTGGCCCACTAAAAAGAACGATTCCACGAGGCACCTAGAGTTTTTAAAAACCCATCATTCATCTCCTGGAAGCCAATGAGGTTGGGTCCCCAGCTCAGGACTCTCTGTAACAGTGGAAGACCAGAGCAGGAGCAGGGCAGGAGCAGAAAGAAAGAGGACACGGGAGGGGACCAGAGCTGCTCTGGGTCTACTAGGCGGCAGCTGCTTCCCTCTCAGGCTCATTGGCTCATGGACTAGCCCAGCGGAGCAAAGAAGGGCTCAGAGTGATGACAACTGCCCAAGATGGCAGAGCTTTGCGGCAGGCCCAGGTAGCAAATCCAGCTCTGTGCTTCCTGAGTACGCCCCCTTTCCATTATCTAGCTAGAGACATACCAGGAGCAGAAGGGTGGGAGCAGGATTAAGTGGCTGAGCCTGGGAGCCCTCAGATGGACAGATCGGAGGACTCACAGTCCCTGTGGGCCCCTTGGATCCCAGAGGGAGGGCAGAATCTAATACTGGGCAGCAAGAAGGGCTGGAGCCTCCAGGGTTGTCCTGCTGGACAGACTGACCACAGATGCTTCACATCTGTGACCCTGGGCTGGCCAGAGCAACTGAAAGACTCGCTCAGGAAGGATACAGGGAGGGGGAGGAAGTGCCAATGTGGTGACTGAGTCCCCCCAGGTGAACGGACGAAGGTCTGCCAGGGCGCGGGCCTCCTGCAAGCTCGCCATGTCCTCCACTTCTATGAAAGCACGGGGGCAGGAAACCACGGGGCCCACGCTAGCACCGCCCCCACGAGTAAGGGAAGCACAGTGGCCCGAGGACCAAGTTTCCTCTCAGGCACAAGGATCTTCACCCCTTAGCAAGAAGCAAAAATGAAACCCAACGGGCATTGAAAGCTAGGCTCGCTGTGGAAACTTCCATCCCCACAGCCGTGGGTCAGCTACCAAAGTCTTCCCCACAGAGCCTTTCTCCACTGCCCTGAGGCTGGCCAGCGTCTGGCTCCACCAACCCACCCGCTGCCGTCCAGTTGCTTCTCGTTGTGACCCTGCAGGACAGACGTAGCACTGCTCCCTAGGGTGTCTGAGACGAAATCTTTCAAGGGAGCAGGCAACCCCCCTCCATTCCTCTGGGTCCACCAATAGGTGGTAATAATCACGGGCACATCAATTGCCAAGCGCTTCCAACTATGTCACCTCCACACTTTCCACACTGGACGTCCCCTGGGGGAGAGGGTTTGGGGAGTGCTGGGAGGGGGTGCTGGTGCAGAAGGGCTTGTGTGGGGCCCCGGAGGGTGGGCGGTGGGGGGTGGGGAGAGCTATGGATTGAGTTGGGTCCCGCCCTGACCCCTAGTCCCCATGAATGCGCTTTGTTTGGAAACAGGGTTTTGGAAGGCGTTCTCCATTCACATGCGGCCACCCTGCAGTCTGAGGGTCCGAATCCAATCTGAGGCGTGTGTTCAAAGGAAGAGGCATATGGCGGGGAGAGGGATTTGTGCTTCGGGCCAGTGAACGTCCACAGCTACTGAAGGGACAAGAAAGGGTTTTTCACTTGGGACTTTGGAATGAGCGTGGCCAACTGGTTGATTAGGCAATGAGTTTCCAATGCTTATCAGCCTCCCACCTTGTGAGACTTCGATACAGCTGTGACGGACAGGCCTCTGTAGCACAACCAGTCTCTAAGCTTTCCGGCTCCTTCCCGCAAAGACGGATTTGTGCACGGAGGCACCATTGCGTGCCTACTAACTAATAAAGCATCCAAGAACCACCGCATCTACTGGGAAGGGAGCGGAAGGGGGGTGTCAAGAGACCTGGATGTACATGACGATTCTGGCATTTGCCCTCTCTGCCGCCCGAGACTCTCAATGTCTCTGGCACTTTATCTATGAAAACTGGAACAATCCCACTGCTGCGGGCTGAATGGTGTCCCTCAAGGAAGGATATGTGGACACCCTAAGCCCTGGTGCCCATCAACCCAGCCTTGTTTGGAAACGGGGTCTCTGACGGTTTCAGTTTGCATGAGGCCGTCACGGAATGGCATGGGTCTGAACCCTATCGGAGTGGGGTCCTCAGGACAGAGTTGGCGCAGGCACAGAGTGGACATGAGCGGCTGCCGTGGTCAGCATCCGACGGTGCAGACGCAGTGTCCCGCCACAGGAGCAGGGCCCAATGACGTCAGCAGTAGGTCTCGTCGCTCCACGATAGCCTTGGAGCTACAAGAAGTCAAAAGGAATTGGGGAGTAGGGTGGTGTTCCTGGGAGTGGGTGGCAGCACACGTGGTCAGTAAAGCACAGGGCTTGAAACCAAGGCCCACTGGGATCTGGCCTCACCACGGATGAGCTGGAAAATGCAGCCATATAGATGCAGCTATAAGCCCAGGGAATGGCAAAAATCAATCAGCGAGTGGAAGCTGAGAAAGACCAGGAGAGGTCTCTCCCCACTCAGAGCCAACCGAGAGAGCGTGGCTCTCCCCACACCCTGAACTTGGACTTCTGGAAGCTGAGAAAGACCAGGAGAGGTCTCTCCCCACTCACAGCCAACCGAGAGAGCGTGGCTCTCCCCACACCCTGAACTTGGACTTCTAGCCCCCGGAGCTGTGAGAGGGCAGGCGTTTGTTCTTTAAAGCCATATCTACTGGGCGGTCTTGCGTTCTGACAGCACCGGGGAAGGAAGACATCTAAATGCGGAGCTGGCTGTGAGAGTCTCCTGTGAGAGCCTGGCTGCTGCTGAGAGAATTGGACAGATCTGTGCCCCCCTCCACAAGGACGTCCTCACACCGGGGGGGTACACCTTGTCAGCGGCTCCAAGGCTCAGATGCTGCCAGGTCTCCTTTTGAGGAGAAAGAGGGGCGTTTGCAAAGCACTTTGCCACAGAGAGCCACATTCCTCCTGCTGCCCAGATGCCAGCGGGCTCCTTTGCTCCGTCTGATAGCCATTCCTTTCAAGGGAAAGTGCTTTCCAGCTCATCACAGGAGCAGGGCCCCACCACCTGAGGTGGGAAGGTTAAGAACTGCTCCCTGTGGGTGACTCCGGTCAGACTGGCCCGGAGGCTGGCTAGGGCAGTGATTCCCAGGGTGATAGCACCCCACTGGGGGTGCCGGAATGCTCCAAGGGGGCTATAAAAAGCAGACATCTACACAGGCTAACGAAGTTTGGGAATGGCTAGGCTAAGGCTATAGAAGAGCTTTGTGATATGAGGCTCTGGGTTAACGGCATCCACCTTCGCACAACCTGTAGTTATGAACCAGACCAGGAAGCCCATTATATGAAAAACCGAGGACCATGCAATGGGTCATAATTACAAGCAGTTAACACATTGCAGCACTGACCAGACCATCCTCATCATCAGCACTATTATTACGGAATTATGTTAAAGATGTTCAATGGATTAGGAAGTATTTCTTCTTCTTTGAAAACAGTCTTATGGGTGAATCCATCCCATATCGTACAATTTAATCGTTCAAGCCTATTGAGACAGTTGGGCAATCACCACCATGAGCCATTTCAGAACACAGTCTTGGTGGACTCCTTGATGTAAGCTCCTCATGCTCCCATCCCCCCTGCCATGCTTCTAGGTAATTATTAGTCCAGTTACTATCTCTATATCTGTACTGGAATCTACAATGGGATCTCATCACCGGAAAATCGCACAAAAGACAACACAGGAAATGAACAATAACAACCAAAAAACCCAAACAACAACAATGCCAGACAAAACAGAAAAAGCTATGCACAGATGAAGACAAACATTCGAATAGTTGATGTGAGGTGCAGACTGTACCGAATCATTCTGACTAAGCACAGATTTACCTTACAGACAGACTGAGGGAAGGAATCAGTGGCTCACCGTCCAGGGGCTGCCTGTGTTTGCAAACAATCTGACTGTCTTTCAAGGAGGAAGTCTCCAAGGTAGGAACTCCCGGGAGACCAGCAGAGGCTGGGTCTGTGTGGGGCCAAGCACAAGCAACATCAGCTAAGAGGAGGGAAACGAGAGCCCCCGGGCCTGCTAGGTGATGCCAGGGGCCTACGGTATCCATTTGTCACCACTCCCACCTGCCCCTGCCGCTGAGTTGATGGGCCCCATGGCCACCCTTGTGTGCAGACCAGAACTGTGCTCCAGCAGGTTCTCAAGGTAAATCACTAGGCCTGTCTTCAGAGGTGCCTCTGGATGGGGTTCAAGTACCCACCATTAGACTAGTGGTTGAGGGCTTAACTGTTAGTGCCACCCAGAGACTTGGTTTATCAATGCGCAAACAGGCTAGGAGCTGAGTCTTCCATCTGGCACAGTGAGGCTCTGGAGGAGGCTGGGAAAGGGTTGGAGGGGGCCGATAGGGGGCCCTCCACATCTTCAGCATCTTGTCTCCTGGAAGGGCCTCTCGCGGATTCCTGAGGGCAGGGAATTTTGCATAGGCACAATGCCAGGGCAAGTCTGGGCTCGGGCTCGGACTCATGCCAAGTCCAGGACTCTTGTTGAGACTATGGGGAGCTGTCTGGATGCTGTAGACACAGCAGTGACGAAGTTAAATTTTACCCGAGCACGACGCTCACCCCCAGGGAGCCGGGGTCATGCAAACCATTTCTGTCTGGACTGCTGAGTGAAAGGTTATTGACTTGAGTCTACCCAGGGGCACTTCGGAAGGAAAGCCTTGGGGGAATCGACCACTGGACCTCTGACAGCCATGTGCTCGCCAGGCTGTCTCCGGCCCTGTCCTTTCATGGTCTGGAAAACGGCTTGCTACACAGGACTGACCAAGACCATCTCATGGATTTCCTCTGCTTAAGCACCTCCAGGCCGTTCTGCTCCCACCCCCTCAGGCTTCATGTTGTCCAGACACCTGCCAGCGAATCCCTCCCCTCCTCCTCCTCACCCTTTGCCAGGATCCAGGCAGCCCCTCACAAGAAAAAAAAAAACATTCCAGGCCACATGCCCCAAATGCAAATCATTCCCCACCTTCTCTCTAAGGGATGCTGCCCTTGGCCTGCCTCAGCTTGTTTCAGGGAGCAGGGGGCTCACATCCTGCTAGCTAGTCTCCCTCTCCCCCACCCTACCACCCCCCAGCCATGCACTCCTGCCTCCTCCCCAACGATGGAGAGAGTCCTCCATGCCTGCCTGCTTGGGCACAGTGGTTACCAGGTGGGCTGCAATCCCCAAGGTGAGCATTAGGTTCAGACCCATCACAACAGAACAAAACCCGACCCAGTGCGCACGGCATCATCCTCAGAACTGTTATGTTTCAGCCCGTGTTTCAGCAGTTCGTAGGCCCATCCATCTTGTTCAGACTGCCTCTTTTTCACAGACCCGCCACTTTACTGAGCATGATGTCCTTCCCCCAGGGGTCCCCCTACCCCCATAACATCTCCAAAGGATGTGAAGCAAAGTCTCTCATTGCCCTTGTTTTCCAGGAGTTATCTGGCTGGACTTCTTCCAAAACAGATTCATTTGCTCTGCAGGCCCATGAGAAACCCTTGAAGACCCCCCCTGTGCCCAGCCAGGTGTGAGGGATGACTCAGGGGTGAGTGAGCCAGGGACCTGAGTTCGCCCCAGTTCACAAGTTGGGTGGGGCATTAGAGATGGGTTCAGTAGCCCCTTACAGACCCGAGAGAATAAACACAATGGGCTGAGTTCTCTGGTGCAAAATAAAATCATATCATCAACTGCCTCGTCAGGCCTTGAGTACCAATGCAGATAGAGAATGGAGGTACCAGCTTACACTCAACTAGAATTAGGAGATGTCTCTGTCCAAGAGGTGGAGGCTCTGCTTTATTTAAATGGCTCTATTTATCTTTTCATTGATCAGGATCTGGCTCTTCTGTCTTCATGCCTCCAGGAAGAGGGGCCCTTCAGAGACGGGAGCGGTCCAGCAGGTGGGCGGGAAGGGGCAGCAGCAGAGGTCAAGTTGCAGCCCTGGGTGTCTCACAGCTGGAATTGGCTGAAGTATTTGCTGACCAGGAGAACACAGATATCCTGGTTGCTTAGCAACAGCTGCAACCCGAAGCAGGAGAGCGCAGAGGAGGAGGCCTGTGCTGGGTGCCAGGCTGATGTTCTAACTGGGCACGCACCTCTCTCTTCTGTCTGGGCGCCTGGAGAGAGTCTGCCAGACACCTGTTCTCATGGGCCCTGGTCCTAAGAAACTGTAGGTGTGATTTGAAACTGAAGGAATGCAAGGGCTAGGGTTGATGGAGGGAAAAAACAACTTCAGGGGAGACAGACAAACATGCACCAATGGATGGTGGTTATTCTCCGGGGAACTGGGACTGGAAAATGGGGCTGTGGGGGCCCAGGGAGACTTCTTCTCCTGGTGTCCGTTAGGCGAGGAAAGAAAATGGTAGAATTATCTTTCTGTTTTCTCTCTGCAGCAAGAAGAACCAGTCAGCAAGAGTTTGATGAGGAAAGTGACCAAATGATTCTATTAGCTCATGAAACAACTGAATGCCTTTTGCGTGCCCGGCACCAGGTTTGTCTCTGTTCAGGGGATGAAGAGAAATCTAAGGATCAGCTAGAGCCATGTGGATGAGGAGGCGGGACAACCTAGCACCTGACACACAGCTGCCCACCTGTCCGTGTCAGTTACTGCCGCGTTGATGCTCACTCACGAAGCCCCGTGTGCATAAGAACCCAAAGCCATAAGTGGAGAGCAAATGTTTTGAGAATGATTGGGGCAGGGAATGTGTGGATGTGCATTATACAATTGATGTATGTATATGTATGGACTGTGATAAGAGTTGCATGAGCCCCTAATAAATGTTAAAAAAAAGATAAAAAATTAAAAAAAAGAACCCAAAGCCAAACTCACTGCCATCAATCAAGTCAATGCTGACTCTTAGTGACGACCCTCTGTGGGTTTCCGAAACGGTAACTGTTTATGGGAGTAGAAAGTCCAGTCTTTCTCCCGAGCAGCCGCTGGTGGTTTTGAACTGCCCACCATGTGGATCACAGCCCGATAAGTAACCACTACTGCCCCAGGGCTCCTTGTGCGCATCAGGATGCAAAGCAAAGCATCCTTATTGTTGTTGACTGCTGTGCCATCCACCGGACCTCATGCACCATGGGTGGGAATGCTGCCTGGTCCTACACCATCCCCAGGCTCAATTGCAGCCCTGACCATTGCGACCCACAGGGAAGTAGATGGTCAGGCCTTGCTTCCCACTCCATCGGCTGATGAAACCCGTATGGGCATCAGAGCAACATGCACGCCTCCACCAACACCCGGGTGGGGGCTGTGTGCGAGATGCACCGACCCAGAATTGAACCCTGAAACCAGGAATTTACCACGGAACTTCCACTACCCACTTAATACTAAAGTACTTATGACTAAAAACCAAACAGACAAACCGACTGCTGCTGAGTCAATCGCAACTCAGCCTCCACAGGACAGGGGAGCATTTCCTCATAGGGATTCCAGGGAGGACGTGGACTGTGACGTCTTTCTCCCAAACTGGTCGCGGGGCTCAGACTACTGGTCCGACTTTTCTCTAGCAGCCAGGACATTAACCACTGCGCCACCAGGGCTCCTTACAGCCCTTACCAGAAATTTCCGGAACATCAAGGCACAACTGAAGCCCCACCCCCACCCTCTCGGTCTTCTCTGCTCCAAAGACTTCAGTTCTCAGGTCTCTACAAGCCCTTAGTCCAGTGGGTCTATGTGGGTCCAGGTGGAACTGCCCTTACAAATGTCCCCCTTTGAAATGTCCCAAATCTTGAATCCTCAAGTTCTTTGACTTGTGTCCTATAGGTAAAGTCACCTCAATTGGAAAAAGGACTTTTCAGCAAGTTGCCCCTGGGGTGACCCAAGTGGAGATGTACGTGACAATTAGCTGAAACGTTGGCGACAGGCCAGGGGATCGACTTCTTAAGGGTCACAGCCTTGAGAACCCTGCGCTGGCGCGCACAGTCCCCCTGTGGGCACCAGGGTGCGCCACCAATCAGAATCAACTTGGGGGCAGCTAATCACAGCAACAGTCTGGCACGAGGGTGGCATGCTTCATTCTGTATGTCCATACCAGTCCACAAATAGTGTCCAAGGAACTCACCGTGCCTGCCCAGTCTTGACTAGCAGGCTTCCCTGGACTCAGTGAGGAAGTAATTTGATTCCAGTGACCCAGCGGCGAGTTAGGGCTCAGTTCCACAATAAGCACCCGTGGTAGTGACATCATCTGTTGTCAACTTGAGACTGAAGAGTGAAGGGGCGGAGCTTAGCCTGTCAATCAGATCCCAGTTTGATGGCCGAATTTGGAGTCTCTAAGAAGATAAATAGCTCGCTGGAGGAGGGATACATATACTCCCTGCGAGGCATTCCTGTTGGGAAGACACATGGAGCTTCGTGGAGACCCCTGCCAGAGCTAAGATGCTTCCACCACCACTGGATGTACAAGTCTTCCCACCCACTGGCCTGTGATCTTTGCATGTGCTTCGTGAGTCTGAAGAGGACTTTATAGATTGGTATCAGACACTTGGGATAATATCGGACTTATGGACTTGATAGGGACTAGGCTGGGATGTTTTCTAAATACGCAATTGCTCTTGTATACAAAGCTCTTTCTTATTCACATATGAGTTATCTATGAATTTGTTTCTCTAGTCGACCCAGACTAACACACTCAACCTACAGGCTCCTGAAGGAATGGTCACTTCTCTTTCTCAGTTACTGCTCAGGGCAGCATTCCAGAGCCAGAACCGAGGGAGGCAGGAGTGGGTGGAAGGTGCGGGGGTGGGGTGGCGGGGGACAGACATGCCTGAGCTCAGGGACTTCTAGAAAGCCTCTTGATTTCCAAAGGTATCCTAGACATTTGTTGACCATCTTTATTTCCTCCAACACAAATCCCCCGGTAATTACAACCCTGGGCACTTAGGAGAGAAGGGATGGACAGTTGCTTTGAAAAGCAGGCAGGATTTTAAGAAAATAAAGCCGCATTTAAGAGAAAATCTAGCACTTACCCTCACAGAAATCTAGTAAGAGAAATGGAAACAGCTGTCTACACAAAAGACCCGACCACAAAGGTTTAGAGCCGTTTCATTCAGGGCAGAGCCAAACCAACTAGAGACAACCCAATGTTCACTAGCGTGTGATGGCAAACCAAACTGCAGTAGAGCCGTATCTTGGAATGCTAGTGAAATAAAATAACCAAGATAACATCTGACACATGCAACCATCGAGACAGCTCTCCGAAACACTACGCCGAGTGAAAGAAAGGAGCCCTTGCAGCCTACTGGTTACTCGCTGGGCTGCCAACCGCAAGGTCAGTGGGTCAAAACCACCAGCTGCTCCTCAGGAGCAAGATGGAGCTTTCTACTCCCATAAGGAGGTGCAGTCTCGGGAACTCACCTACAGGGAAGCTCTACCCTGCCCTACAGGGTGGCTACGAGACGGCTTCGACTTAATGGCCATGAGCGTGGATTGAGGGTGGGACCTAATTACAGACTTGTAGCTCACGTGCAGATCAACATTTTAAATGAAGGGATGCGGGAAGAGTCTGGCAGCCCAGAGAGAGTAACCCACATCTAGGAAATGTGAGATGGGATGGGAAGGCTTCCATGAGCAGAGCAGTGGAATGGGAGTCCTCCCCATCATCCCTTGTCACAATTAGTCATTGGTGCTCAGGGATCAGGGATCGGGGTGGGGACAATGGCTTTCTGCCCACTTTCTCCCACAAAGGTGATGTCCCCTCCATAGGGATTGGATGTCAGTGACACTGTTACACACTTGTGTCGCCAAGTGGCCTCTCTGTTGGGAGAAAACAATTTTATGTTTCCAAATTCTCTATACCCAATGAAGCGGGAGGAATTTGGGACCTAATTAATGAGGATGTTCTGACGGCTTGTGTCAATCTGGTATTAGGCTTTAGACATCGCTGCGCCTGAATAATGTATATACATTTAAAACCCGAATGCCTAGGAAAGCGAAATAGGGGCAGTTAGAAGATGGAGATGACTCAAAAGACATGAAGTGCCACTTTTGAGGAATGGGATCCTCTGCATCTGATCTGAGCACGTCAGCTATGAGATAACGATGTCTGAATCAGCAGCCTGTGTGCCAGATTGTGGGGAAACGAAAGTGCGTAAAGACGGCTCCTCAACCCATATATTGAGGAGCTCGGGTGGCATAGTGGTTGTATGTTGGGCTGCTAACCATAAGGTCAACAGTTCAAAACCACCAGCCACTTCTTGGGAGAAAGACAGGGCTTCCTATTCCCGTAAAGAGTTACAGTCTCGGAAACCCACAGGGCTGGTTCTACCCCGTCCTATAGGGTCCCTATGAGTCGGCATTGACTAGATGGCGGTGAGACCAGTGAGTTATTGGTAACTCTCACAAAATGAATTGGGTGAGACCATGCAAATAAAGTATGTGAAACACAAATACGGGGGATTGGTCAAACTTGCCATCCAATGGGAACATACGAGGGAGCTGTCCTGGAAGCCGAGAGAGAGAACCTGTGACCATCAAGAAAGAAGAGCCACCCACCAGTGGAGTGTGTGCAGGTGTGAAGCAGCGGAGGAAGCAGAGACACGAGAGGCCCCAGCACTTAGACCATGAGACAGAGTGGAGCAGCAGCTCTGAGACCGTGAAGCAGAGAAGCAGGCTTCCCGGGCCCTGGAAGAGAGGCAGGGCCCAAGCACTGTGTGGCTGAGAAGTTGACCACTAAGACATGTGGTGTGGGCACAGCTGTGAAGAGGTGCTATTGTGGACCAAAGAACTGGATCTGTAATGCGCCCTCACTAGAGACCTAGACCACTTCATTCCAGGGCAGCAGATGGAAAGTGCTGTGTGTGTGTGTTCGTGCACATTTAGAGTTTCTATTTCTGCTCTTGTTTCTACTTCACTCTTCCCAAACCCAAACTGACTTGTTGTGCCAACTGGGCCCTGACTCAGGACGACACAAGTGTGTCAGGTAGAACTGGGCTCCAAAGGGTTTTCAGTGGCTGGGTTTTTAGCAGTGGATTTCCAGGCCTATCTTCTGAGGTACCTCTGCGCGGTTCTCAACCTACAACCTTTCTGTTTGCAGCCAGGAGCCTTAACTGTTTTCCCCACACAGGGACGCCTCTGTCTGCCCTACTTGTCTGTGTACTGAGGGTGGGACAGGACAGAGTTAAAGGCAGAAGATAGGGGTGGAGAAAAGAGCACCACGCCCAGTGTGTAGCTCCGATTCAAGTCCAGACTCCAAATCACCATGGGCCAGAAGGGTCCCGGATCAAGAGGAATCTGTGGCTGCTGGCAAGGTGTTTTCTGCTAGCCTGACTCTCTTCACCCACTTCCCAGGAGTCACCTCCATCTTGACACAACAGGCCTTCCGCCTCTGCTCTGAGCACCACGTCCTCCCCGGTGTGGCTTCTGGGTCTTTTTGGCAGGAAGCATGAACAGGCCGTGGTGGGAGTGTCTCACGAATGTTCTCTGAACAAGGAACCAGTGAGCACCGACATCTGGCCCCGGGATTTGGCTGGCTCCAGGGACATCACCGTAAACCCACTAACACTAATTGCTTTCACGTCTGCTCCCATGTCTGGTGGAAATAAAATGCCTTTCTGGCTAATGGAAACGAAGCGCCCCTTTGCTGTTTGTTTACCATCTTACAGAATAGCTTTCTTGACCTGCCCCGCCCCGCCAGGCCCGACCCTGAAAGCCCTTTGAAGAGCAGGCTGTGCAAAGCCGGTGAGCACGCTCCTCCAGGGCACAGCCTCCTGAACAGGACTCTTTCATTCCTGCTGGTGGCGGTGGGGGAGGTTAGCTGCCCATCAAGTGGGCCCAACTCAGAGAGCTCCACTTGCAAAGGAGAGCACACTGCCGGGCCCGCAGCGTTTTCAGGGGCTGAGAATTGGAAAGTGGGTCATCCGGTCACCTTGGTAAGATGAACTGGCACAATGGCAACAACATTGCAGGAGGCCAGAGCGGGCATAGCGGATATTCTCTGAAGAGGGCACCGCACCGGGCTCTTCAAAGATGGCTGTGAAGATGAGAAATGACAGGGAAACGTTGCTCCACCGTGCAAGTCAGAGAACAACTCTAGGGGCCAACAACACGGTCACCTGGGCCTCATGCACCTCTAGCTGATCATGGACAAGGACCCCAGCTCCAGTGTCTAGCACTCATCTACTTACCCACTCGTTCACTCGCCCGCCCACCCACCTACTCACCCACCCACCCACTTACATACCCACTCACTCACCCGCTCTCTTGCTTGCTCACTCACCCCTCACTCGTTCACTGCCATCAAATCTATTCCAACTCACAGTGAGTGACCCTATAGCGCAGAGCAGGACTGCCCCTATGGGTTTCTGGAACTCTCTCTATGAGAGTAGAAAGCCTCATCTTGCTCTCTCAGAATGCCTGCTGGTTTTGAACTGCTGATCTTGTAGCTAGCAACCCAATGCATAGCTCACGAAGCCATCAGGGCACCTAGCACACACAGGTCCCGGTAAGTCAGGTGTTGCAGGGAGCCCAGCTGTCTTTTTCTCCAGCCGATCACTGGTCTCCTCTTTCTCCAGCAATCACCCGCCACTGGCAGTCCATTCCAACTCATGCAACTACGTGTGTCGTGGTAAAACAGCACTCTGAAGGGTCTCAATAACTGAGATATCGCAAGTAGCTCCCCAGGGCCTGTCTCCGGAGGTGCCTGTGGGTGGGCGAAAATCACCTTTTGAGCTAGTGGCAAAATGCATTGATCCTTTGTACCAGTGGCTCTCCACCTTCCTCATGCCGTGACCCTTTAATACAGTTCCTCATTTCATCACTGTCATTTTGCTACTGTTATGAATCAGGCGACCCCTGTGAAAGGGTCGAGAACCACAGGTTGAGAACCGCTGCTTTATACCATCCAGGGACAACAGCACAACCAATAACACCTAGCTGGTCCCATGGCTGTCCAGAATTAAAACTACATTACCCAGGCTTCTTTGCAGTTAAAGGTGGCCCTGTGACTCAAGCCTGGCCAATGGGCTGAGAGTGGAAGAGCTGTGTAACTTTCCCATGGTGCAATTCACCATATGTGTGATTACGGACAGGGGTGAAGCCATACTGGGCCAGGTAGCCAAGGACACACCACTCTAGGGATGGCGGAGCTCCAAGACACTGTGGAGTTGCCGCGCTGCTTCGGAAGGGAGACTGCTAAAGGGGGAGACACATTTTTGGACCTTGGCTCCAGTAGATGCAACTATATGCTTGGAACGTTTGTGGAGGATGATAGGTGATCCCACCTCAGACTTTCACTCCGGAGGGCCAGCCTCCCCTCTTTCTGATGAAGACCCTCACAGCCCTAACTAGACTGCAGGCTCCTGAGCCGCAGCGAATTCATCTCTTCATCACCTTCTTCTGCGCCCTCCCTACCCCTCACTCCCCACCCCCCGGTCTTCTACCCGCTCCAGTGTTAGACCCAGAGCAGTGCATGTTGACTGGCCTGGCCCGGAAGCTTGGGATAAAGGCTCATGCTGAAAGCATAGCCCTTCATCATGCCTCTGTGGAGTGCCTTTGAGACACGGGTGCTGCAGTGGTTGAACGCATTGCCCCTGCTGGCCACAGGCTTGTCTCAGCATCACAACCAGCTTCAAAGCCGGCATTTGAGTTCTCCTGTAAATTACCTTCCGCCCAGCCATGAGGGTCTCCGCATGGTGAGCTTGGGGAGGAAGGAATTGGCTATTACAATGGGACTCTGGCTTTGCCTGAGTCACCGTCTCTCATCAGGCCAGTATGGCACCAGCAATGCCTTTGTTGAGGGCCGAAGGGGATGAAACAAATGAGGTGGCTCCAACTCAGCTCCCCACGCCCCAGACTCAGCCAGCCAACTCTGCCGATTGTGGAAGCTGGGAGCATCCATTCTGAGGCCAGCTTCCCAACTCTGATCCGGAGAAGATATGTGAGAAATGCCCCTTCCCTGACTGAACGCAGCAGCAGCAGCAGCACCGAGCAGCTGGGCCCGCTGGACAGTGTGTTGCACCCACGGGGAGGCCTTCTGCCCTGTCAGCTTGCTTCTCCAGCTCAGGAAAAGCCGCCCTGATCCTCATACCACTGAACGTGACCTTGAGCTGGCTGGGGCAGGGATGGGTTCATTTCTTTCCCTCCTTAGGGCAGGAGCCAGTTCTGTTTGTCTCGGTTTGTTTGTTTGATTTCCGAATTAAATTTTCTGCACAACATGGCAAGCCTTATCTCGGACAGAGAGGCAAACGCCACTTCCCGTTCATCCCTGCCGGCCGAAGTGAAGCTTGACAGGTGGCAGTTTTTGCTGGAAAATAATGATAATGGTGAAGAGCAGGCTGTTTTTCTCTCTGCCCAACTTGGTTGCTCTTCCAGTAAGAATGTGTATTCCCCTGAGGGGATGCCCCGGGCCCCACCTCCTTGAGATCTGGCAAGCAGGAAGGTAGCTCGGGGGAAGAGCTCACGACCTGGAGGAAAATAGGCCAGTGGGTTGAAATAAAATCCGGCCACAAGCAGACAAAGGCTTTAGAAGCAAAAGCCCAGCTGATGCCCAGGCCAGGCTCCTCGGGGCCTTCACCGAGCCCGGCTGGCGGACGGCACTGTTGGGTTGTTGCTTTGGCTTCCGTACAAGTTCCTTCTGCCTTCTGGCTGTTGGGGGGTGCCTCTGCTCCACTTCTTCCTGCCTTTGTCTCCTGCTCCGTAAAATGAGGGCAATAATGGCAACCAAAGGAGCCCTGGTGACAGTGTCGGGTAAGCGTTGGACCGGCTAACTACATGGTTCCAAGTTCAAAGCTACCAGGCATGCCGTGGGAAGAGGAGGAGGCCATCTGCGCCTGTAATGAGGTACAGCCCAGGAAACCTTGCACAGGGTCCCTGGGAGTCAGACTTGACTTGACGGTGGCGAAGAAAGAGCCCTAGTGGCGCAGCAGTCCAACGCTTGGCTGCTCACCAGAGGTTGGCAGTTCAAATCCACCCAGTAGCTGTGCAGGAGGAAGACCTGTTCCCACAAAGAATATGACCAAGAAACCCCAGTGGGGCAGTTCCGCTCTGTGCACGTTCTCATTATGAGTCAGAATCAGCAATGAGCAGCTATGTCTTGGTGCTGCTTCAAGGATGACAGGAGATGGTCCACAGAGGGCTGCGGGCAGGGCTGGTAAGTGTGCTGATGTTAGCCTGGATCAGCATCATGTGCTGCACTCTGCCCGTAATAAGCTACAAAGACAGCCTGTCATATCAGCTGAGTTGGCTGTCAGCCAATAGGAAGCACCAGGCTTTTGAACCAGTCCTTCCTGGTTCAAATGACGGACATATCAAAATCTCGACGGACCGGGATTTGCAGAACGTGACTAGCTGGAGCAATAACCAGAATGGGGAGGAATGTGGATCGGAATCTTGGAATGAAAGGCTGCGGTGAGCCCTTCTAGGAGCTTGATGCAGGACACTGGATTATTGCCAGGACCGTGGGACACGACACACAGCGATGAACCAGGACACTGGATTATTGCCAGGACTGTCGGGACATGGCACACAGCGACGAGCCAGGCACCAGAGTTTACAACTCTGTCAGGCAAGAGATTTAGTTGCTATGCAATGCAAACACTACCCTTGTTTCCTAAGAGGGAGGTTAAGTTTCTAGTGAAGTATCCGCTGATAATTTTCCCGGTTCCAGCTAGCATTCCAGGCAGAAACTCCAAGAATCTCCACGAGTCTGAGAGACCGTGACAGTTCTGAGCATCGAGGTCCACGTCTCAGCAGATGTGAAACACCTGAGATCTTTTTGCCACCCCACACCCCCCTCTCTTGTATGAGCTTTATTACAGTGGTGCTGGCTCTTGGGCCACATAAGCAAGCCCCGGCTGCAGGAATTAACAAGGACGGGTCTGCTCCCTGGTCCCCGTGTCTGGCCTTCCACGTGGAGTGATACAAATCATGCCTGATGTATCCTGAGTCTGCTGTCTGACCACCTTTGAAGCCTTACAGAATCTGGATGCCCAAATACAACAGATAAGTGGAAGGGCTCTTTTGCTGACAGCTGCCCCTGCATGCATATCGGAAAAGCCCCTTCACTATCCCGACTGCTTCTGCGAGGGTACTCTGGACAAACACGGCAGGGTTGCTATGACAACGGGCACGGCCACTATTTGTCCTTTCAAGCAGCCTCCCCAGTCCCTACTGCACACACACTCACAAGTAACCCAGAGAAATTTAACTGGGGCTGAACTTATTCTAGATCCTCAAGGCAACCAAGGCTGGCGGTCCACCCCTTGGCTCTGCCGTGGCACTCGCCTGGGCCTAACATCTCCTCTCAAACGTCTGCACCCGAGACGCTTAGGTGCCCACGCTCCCGCTCTTCAGAAAGCCTCTTGTGGGGCCACCAGGTGCTCGCTTCGCCAGAGCTTCCCCGTGAGGCCCCGACCCTTGTGTATTCTCTTGGGAATTGACAGGAAGAATGTCTTCAAAGCTTGCCAGGGCTACCACGGCATACCTGCTATTGTACGCGCCTTACCACCGTCAAATAAAACATCAAGTCAATTCCAATTCATATCAACCCTACAGAAGGTTTCCAAGACTACAATTCTTCCCAGGAACAGAGCGCTTCCGCTTTATCCCACAGAGTGGTGGGTGGGTTTGAACCAACGATCACAAGGCTCTGTAGAGTCTTCCCGTAGCCCCATAGCCATGCTGCTCAACAGGGGACCCACCAAGCTATTTTCTTACCAGCGTGCGATACAGTCAAGTGGTCCTGGGAGACACCAACAGGTAAGGCCAGCTGCAGGCGGAAAGGCCTGGTGATCTGCTCCTGAAAGGTCACAGCCACAGACACTCCCGAGAGTGCAGTCTTCCTCCCGTGCCCACCAAGTTGCTGCAAGTTCGAATTGACTGGACAGCAAGTGGGTTTGGGGTGTGTGTGATTAAATGGGCCCCCAAATGGAAAAGCCAGTGTCTGGAGAGTTTACAGCTGTTTCACTGAGCCGAGGTGGGCTTAGGCCTGTGAACTGTACTAATAAGCCATGTAGGAACTCGGGAGGGATCACTCTGCTTGCTTATGGCCCTTCTTCTCCAGTTTTCTCTGGCCACCAAGGCACGTGATCCCGGCCAGGATGAGGAGGCATCAGCAAGACTGGCTCATTCCAAAGATAACAAAAGAGGTCTGATCCAAGAAAAAAAAAAATAGAATCACTGCTAATGGAGTCACTACAGTGGCCTTCCAGCTCAGAAGGGCAGAGAGCCACCAGCTGGGCTGGCATGTGGCCCATTGTGTTACCTTGGTAAGCCAAGGGTGAGGCAGGCACAAAAGAATGTCTCCAAACAGTCTTTGGCCCAAATGGGGACCCACCCCGCTCTGAAGTAGGCACTGCCCCTTCTTCTCTCCAGGCCTTCATCAGCGGCCACCCGAGGGAGCCCTGGATCGTCTCAAGCCAGTGTGTGTGCAAGTCAATCAACCATAGCCGGCCAGACAGACAACCGCCCGGCAGACAGGACTCCGAGCCTTACCTAGCAGGTTCAATCTCAGGCGAGTCTGTTGATGGCCAAGCCCAAGTCTAGTTCAGCCTCAGAAGTCAGTGTGGCCTTGTTCCTTGTACAGACATTTGGGGACATAAATCGCCCAGGGAGGCCACCACAGAACGATACCTGCCATGGGGAGCCCACCTCACATGGGGCTGTTTTCATTTTAAGGAGGATAGAATATTAACAGGATGAATGGTAATAAACTGATATCTTGGGATATATGTCTGTGAGATATATATCCAGATATACACATGTACATACACCTATGAATTAAAAAATGAGGTGGAAAATGGAATTAAAAGATGCTGGAGCTCTCCCACAAACTTTTTGAAGCTTGCTCGTACATATATCTTATAAGAAAACAGATTTTTAAAAAAGACCAATGTCAAACGCACAAGTGGCCGAGCCCCTACCAGTTGCCAAAGCAAACCGTGCTTGTTCTAGGAGATAAGGGCTGGCGAACAGGAGTCTAGGGCAGCTGTAGCCTCGGCCAGAAATCTGCCACTTAAGCTGAGTGTTCTGTTCCCTGGACAAGCTCAGTGGCATTCACCTCCTTTGCAGTGCCCACCACTGGCATTCTACGTGCTCTGGGGAGACAGGGCAAACAGGGCGTGAGCCCTGAGCCTTAAGAGCTTGCAGTCAAGAAGAAGAAGTGCATATTTGGAAATGGCTGGGAGCAGCAGGGCAGTCATAGTGGGGGGGAGAGGGGTGTGTATGTGCCAACTTGTGTGACGCAGCTTTTGAGTGCAGAGTGACATAAGAATTCAGAGATGAAGGAGTCTGCCAACCCCCCTGCCAACCCAACCAACTTAATGAAACGCAAAAGGGCCCAAACACTGAGCATCGTGTCTTAGGGAGGGAGTACAGTGCCTGTGTTAACTGAAGAGTAGTACTTTGTCCCCAGCGGGAGAGGCAAACCAAGGTTGAAAAGAATAAGTCCTGGAGGGATTGAGCTCAGGGATGATCCCAGCAGTCACTGCCACTTGCTAGTGTTGTGACCTTGGACTCCTCAGGTGACCCCGCTGAGTGTCCAGAGGGCCACCTGTAAAAGGGGGCACCGGAAATAGTATCTTTAAAAGCACTTCAGCAAGGGCTTGGCACAAAGGGAATGCTTGATAAATGTTAGTTCTTAATATCGTGGAGGAGTCCCTGGGTGCGTGTATTAGGCAGGGCTCTCTAGTGAAACAAAACCAGGACACTTATGAATATATATAGGTTTAGATAACGAGAAGGAATATAAGGTTAATTAGTGCACACAGCAGTATAAGGTTAATTAGTCCACACAGCAGTACAGAGGGCTCATTTCAACTCACTTTCATGGAACCGTTAATCTATGGAAAGTCATTCAACTCACAGGGGCTGTTGTTTAAGGAGGCATCTGCCCTCAGGCAAGGCAGGCAGAGTGGGCCAGCAGGCAGCAGACAGCAGGGAGGGGCAGCAACAGTAGTAGTGAGGGCGAGCAGCCAAGAAGAGCCCTATGGGGTCTTCAGCTCTACTGATGTATGCCTGGTGACAGGATGCAATGGCAGGGTGGCAAAGCACATCTAGAAGGAGCCTCAAGCTCTAGAGATGCACAACACGACAGCAATGATACACAGGTTGGCTCGGCCCACAGGTAGTGCAACACAGGGTCAAGACAAAGAACTAGCTCAAGCAACAGCATGCTGGTCAGATCACTAGACAAAAAGAGATAGGATGCCAGCCTTGGAAAGCATTTATCTTGGTCGCCCTCCAATCAAGCTGTAGCCTGATTAAACGTCACCCACATGTTCCTATGAAGGTCTAGTTAGCCCAATAAACGAACACAGTGCAAATGACGAATGCCTTCAGCTACCATGCAAACATTGAAGCTCCAAGTCTACCCAGAGGTGCTTCTAGAAAGGGTCTTGTGACCAATCAGCCATTGAGCACCCTGTGGTGCACAGTTCTCCTCTGACACCGTTGGGGTCCCTCATAAGTTGGTGTTGACTCAACCGAATTTTTATACTGTTATTGTTGCTATTATTGTTGCTGTTATCCTGGGGTTCCCCTCAGCTAAAATTAAGCATTAGTTTTATATATATAGTCTAAGCTAAAAGTCAATGAGGTCATTTTAAATTAGATTTTCTTCAAAAGACCTGGGGGGGGGGGGACTGCTGGATTCTCACACCGATGGTTATTACAGGGCTCATCAAAGGAAATGGTAAGCGAAAGCACCGTTGCCTCCACCAGAGCAGTTACTAAAACCATAACGAGGCCTGCTTTCCTTGCTGGCCACCAGGAGCTGCAGCATCCAAGGAGGAATGGAGGGTAGATTTGGGATCGAGAGCTCAAACGTTATGTTCCTGAAAAATGGGCATCAGAGAATGTCTCTTCCTCCTTAGCTCCCAATGTAGACCGAACGCTTATAACCGTTTAAGAGACTAGGCTGCAACCCAAGTCTTCAACTCTTCTCAAAGTCTCTATCTTCCCCGCTCTGCCTTTCTGTTTCTTGGACGTACAGGTTTCTTCACAAGACTGTTCTAGAACCCATGACTCTGGGAAGGCAACACGGCCTTTCCTTGCCAGCCCGCTCGACCCTCCATCCATAAACCCCTCATCAGCACTGAGACCACTCTGAGCAAGCGCTTTAGTACTAAAAGGCTGGCTGTTCTGATAAAGGGAAGATGCAAACAACCAAAATGAAAAAAAGAAAAAACAGGCATTACGGCTGATCTGATAGAAAATAAAGAGAATTAAAAAAAAAAAGAAAAGAGAATTTTGACAGAAGGTTATGCTTACACAACAAACTACATAACCTAGATGAAATGGACACAGTCTTAGAAGTCCACGACCTGCCCAAAGTGACTCAAGAGGAAACAGAAAGTCTCAACAGAGCGATCGCAAGTAAAGAGATTGACCCAGGGATCAAAAGCCTCCCAACAAGGAAAAAAGGTCCTGGGCCATCGGACTTCCCTAGGCAGTTCTACCACACATTTAGAGGGAAATGACACCAGAGTTGTTTAACGCTCCCAAAAGATAAAGAAGAAGGAATTCTTCCGCATTCATTCCATGAAACAAACATAACCCTGACACCCAAACCAGAAAGACACCACAAGAAAAGATGATCTCTTATGAACATAGATGAAAATGCTCAACAAAACATTAGCAAATAGAATCCAATCTCATGACCAAGTAGAATTTATTCCAAGGATGCAGAAATGGTGCAACCTTAGAAAAGAAGTCAACATAATATGACAGACCAGCAGACCAAACTGTGGTAGTTACATAATTTCATGTCAACTTGAAGACATAAAGTGTAGGGGTGGCATTCAACCTGTCAGTCAGGTCACAGACTGATGCTGCCTCCTTATAGGTGTGGCCTCATAAGGAGGGCCCTGGGAACATCCTCCCCATCCCCACCCCCAACTTCACTGACTTCCTGCTGGGGAGTCACTTTGGGACCTGCCAGAGTCCTGTGATGCTTCCACCGCCATTGGATCCACAAGACTTTGCACCTACCAGCCTGTGATCTTCCTGCATTCTATATCATTGCATGTGGCTGCATGAGTCTGAAGAGGGTAGTATCGGACTCATGGACATCATCTGGACTGGGCTGGGATGTTTTCTTGATCTATAATTCCTTCTTGATATAAAGCTCTTTCTTATATGTATATGAGTATCATTGGATTTGTTTCTCTAGTCAACTTGACCTACCCCACAAAATAAAAGAATTACTTAATTATCTCTATGTATGCAAGAAAAGCATTTGATAAAACATCAACACCCTTTCTTGATGAAAATTCTAACGATGATTGGAATAAAAGATGATGTTCTCCATATGATTCAGGGTATACATGAAAAGCCAACAGCCAGGATTATCTTTAATAGAGAAAGGCTAACTACGAGATTTCCCCTAGAAATTAGGGATGAGGCTAGCGCATCCCCTCTCACCACTTCTGCTCAACATTGTATCAGAAATCCTAGCCAGAGCAGTAAGACCAGAAATGAAATAAAAGATATTCAGATCAGAAAAGTAGTGAAATGATCCCATACAGAGAAAATCCCAAGGAGCTCACAAGAAAATTCTAGAGCTCACAGCGGGCTTTAGCAAAGTTGCCAGGTATCTAAGGTCAACAAACAAGAATGGGTTAGGTGTCTATGCACCAGCAAGGAGAACACCACCTGGAGCACTGTGCTCTTTTGATGACTATCTGTATGGAATCAACTTGACAACAACAACAACTGGAAGGATTAGATAGGAAACTGGGGGGCATTGAGTCTGGGCTCATGGGGAAGACAACTTAGAAACGGAAGTATGAGAATATTTCCACGCGTCAAAACACGTGGGCGATCTCACTAAACGGCACATGCAGAAATTGTGGACTTCGTGTCTGTTTTGCTGCATATATTTTCAACAATAACAAAATAAATACAATTTTTTTTAAAGTTTGGCTGTCATTGACATGATATCTCTCACCACGCCTGAGTCACCCCACCTTCGAACCCTGCCTCTCTTGACCATCTAAGCCAGCCGGCTCTCAACCTGTGGGTCACGACCCGTTTCACAGGGCCGCCTGATTCATAACAGTAGCAAAATCACAGTTATGAAGTAGCCACAAAAATAATTTTATGTTTGGGGGGTTCACCACAACATAAGGAACTGTATGAAAGGGTCGAGGCATTAGGAAGGTTGAGATTCACTTATCTAAGTGTGAGCACAAATCAAACTTCGTGGACAGTAGATGCTACTGGGTACTGTTCAGCCCTGAGCGTGGCTGCAGATCTCAGCTTCTCTTCCACTTCTCATCTTGGCTTGGGATAAGGCATCTATCCGTGTCCTGGCTTAAAGGAATACCTAGGTTAATGTAACACAAAAAGACTCTGGGTGCTCACTGGAATGCTCAGATTTTCCATTTCCTCATTAGGTGAACCTCTGTGTTAGACTATGAGCATGGTTAAATGAAATAATAATTACAAAGCACGTTGTTTAGAGTATAGCATGCGACTCTCATCCGGCTAAGCGTTATCATGATTAGTGTCTCGTTTTCTATTCATTTATTCAGCAAGGATTTACCTAACACCAACTGGGCACCAGGACCCCGATGATAACAGACAGTCGTAGGCCCAACTAGCATGGCTGGATGGCCCTGTGGTAGAGACAATCGGTAAGCAAGTAAGCAAAGAGGTGGCGTGTAGTTTCAGGTTGTGGAAGTGCTATGGCAGAAATAAATGGGGTTTTGTTAGATGAGGTGGCTGGGGGAGGCACCTCTGGAGAAGATGACCGCTAAGCCCAAACTAAATGAAAAGGTGAGAAAAGACCAGCCGCGTGGAGAGGAGGTGGCCCTGTTCTGAGCAAAAGAACAGCAGGTGTGAAGGTGTTTGAGAGACAAACGTCCATGCAGTTAAGGCACAGCAGGGCCCAAATGGCTGTAGATCCACAGATCCAAGGGAGCGTGGCATAGGGTGGGTGAGAGAGGTAGGCAGGGGCTAGATCTGCAGCCTGTGGAAAGAAGTTGAAACGGGATTCTTTAAGCGATGGAGTGCCTGTGAAAGGTTGTCATCAGGTAGGGTGCATCGTATAGATAGTTTGTCGTGAAGCGTTGGGTAGTCAGTTCTGACTCAAAGCGACCCAATGTACAACAGAACAGAATACTGTCCGGTCCTGCTCGCCTCACAGTTGGGTACAGAAAGGGAAAGAGAGTCAGGGCTTTGGGATAGAATGAATGGAGCACAGGGAAGTGCCAACTCAGACACTGCCGGTGACTTCTTAAACCACCCCATCTTCCTCTTCTCTGAGTTGTCACAATCATTCAGCCAACAAGCAAATGAGATCAATTTAATTAAGTAATCAGTCAAGAGTCAACCAACTAGGCTTCTTTGTAAAGAACCTACTACAGACACTGCACATTAAAAGGCTCGGCCGTAAAAGCTCTTGGCAGCCAGCCAAAGGCTAGTAGTTCAAACTCACCAACTGCTCGATGGGAGAAAGCAGGATCAGCCGGCTTCTGTACAGCTGACAGCTTTGGAAACGCTGTGGGGCAGTTCTGCTCTGTCCTACAGGGTCCCGATGAGGCAGCAAGGCCTCAATGCCCATGCATTTGGGGTTTGGTGCTGGGACAAGCTCAGAGAAACACATGGTAGGTTATTCAGTATCTCATGTTGGTGTACTCTAGAGGACTCCAGGACACTGTGCTTGGGAGCAGGGTCTCTCCCTCCTCCCGGTGGCTGAAGCTAGGACTATTTTCCAAAAGGCACTCGCAGTTGCTGAAGGATCCAATGGATCAGTACGTAAGCCAGTTGCAAGAACGAAGCCAGAGAAGTACTCTGCACAAAGCTCGAGCGCTGTTGACCAAAGTAGCCGGTGCTATTGGTACCGACAGAGTAGTCTCGCATGGAGGGGGCTTTACTGCAGTCTGTGAGGCGCAGGCCCAGAACAATGCCAGGTTCGAAACAGCAACAAAGCCCGGAGCCGAGGGACGGCTTCTCATAAATGCAGCAGGAAAAGAACCACCGGAACACAGGCTCTTTCCCCCCCAGCCTGAATATAAATATCAGCTCCACGTCATCTTTGAGACAAGGAGGCATGCCTGAATTCGGGACCTGCCGGGAAAAGATTAAGTATAAATGGCCTAATCTGCCCCTCAGCATACGCACACATGCTTGGTTTAATAAGAATGCATTCTGGGAAACAATGAGCACATCCATCAAGCTTCCCATGATGAAAAGACACAAAAACGGGGGCAGACAAGCAGTGGATGTTCTATAGGCAAAGACTTTGTAGGCTCAGAAGATAAAAACATGTCATTTCTGGAAGCCAGCCATTCATCCACCCACTAAAACTTCATGGCAGAGCCACTGAGTGCAAGCCTATCAATCATAACAAAATGGGAATGGGACACCCCCCCCACACACACACACAAAAGAACGACAGAACTAGAGGAAACAGAACCATCTCCCGAGTGGGAAATTGCTTCACTCTCATTAGTTATCCACCCAAGACATAAAAATCCAACCTAGACGGATGGACAGAAGGTCAGAGGGGCCAGACAGAAGGTCACTCTGCAGAATGTGTGGCCATCAGGAACGCCTGTCCTCTCCTCTCACCGAAGGGCCTTTAGTGAACTGTCCAACCCTCAGTTGCACCTCTTTCTCTTGGGGGCCTCTCCACGGCACGCCACTGGCACCGATCACAGTGTGTCCCCTCAAATGCAGACTGACTTCCTGGCCCCTGTATTGGTGGGTATAATCTGTTTGGAAGTAGAGCTTTTCTTCTGCTGCACCAATGAGGTGGTGCCACTTGTAGCGTGGGTCCCAAACCTAATCACTTCTGAGTTCTAAATAGAAGAGAAGGGGCAGAGCGAGGACAGAAGAAGACACGCATCAGGTACTGGCCTGTCCATAATCAAAGGATCTCTGAGAATGGCACCAGACAGAAGAAGAGAGGGGGGCTCCAGGAAAGAATCGATTCAGCCAAGATTCTGGTACGTTCAAGACTTAATTTCCTGTTGAAGGAAGAACTCCGGCATGGTGAGGGAATGAATTTCCGTGTTCGACAGCGACACACTTGTGATATCTTTGTTATGGCCATACAAAGTGACCCAAACCCCTAACAAACCAAACTGACAGCCTGTCGCTGTGGAGTAGATTGCAGCTCACAGTGACCCAATGAGTTCCAGAATAGAACTGTCCTCAAGAAAGTGTTCTTGGCTGTAAAGCTTCTAGAACTCCATCACCAGCCTCGCTTTCACGGCAGCATTTCTTGGTGGGTGAGAACCGCCGACATTTAATCATCCAGACAAATCAGGAACCTCGCAGATGAAATAACTGAAAATGGGATGTGGTGTCCTTAAAGGCCCAGGACACTCCTTGGGGGAACCTTCTCCTGAAACCAAGCACATCACTCCAGCTGACCTTCTTTGTGACTCTGGGCTTAGAATTGTGCGGCGTGGAAGCTGCGAACCACCAGAGAAGCCCAGCTTGTTGTGACGAAGCTGCAGTGCCAGCCAGGAGGACCAGGCGGCAGCCACACACTTGGCTGGCGGAGGGTCAGCGGCAAAAAGGAGACCCCCAACCACGGGTTTAGTGGGGGCCTTCCTGCTCCACTGGAAGCGGCCTCTCTGCCCTTTTCACCAGTAGGATCAATAATACAAAGCCCTAGAAGGAAGTCCAACAGGTGCTGAAACTGATGGGCATTCAGCAGGCACCGCAGATGGTCAATTGGGTGTTTCCTGTCAGACTGGATCATCTGGGAGCTACAACAGGTGGTTCCTGGTTGTGTGAGTGTGTGTGTGTGTGTGTGTGTGTGTGTGTGTGTGTTCCCCTTAGGTCCCCTTCCAGCAGCAAGCTTGGTGCACAGGAAAAGAGACAGATGGCTAGGTTACCATGGCAGGTGCGTGTTGCACTTCCTGAACTCAGAAAAGCGCAGAGCCACACCAATCGGAGAGGAACATCTTTCTGAAAGGAAATGGAGCCAGGACTAGGAAGCATGGCGACTGCTACCTCTAGGCCTTGATTCCAAAAAGGACACAGGCCACTTGAGAAGGTATGATTTCCTGGGGAGTCCCTGGATAGTACAAATTCTTCATGAGCTCTGCTGCTAACCCAAAAGGTCAGCGGTCACAGCTCGGCAAGTGTGGGGGGGGGAGAGGGTGAGTTCTAGCTGCCTACTTCTGAAAAATGAGTCACTGAAAAGTCAAGTGAAAGCTTGTGAGGGGCTAAGATGCAACTACTGGTTTCTCCTCATCCAGAGCAAAGAGGGGCAAAGAAAATGAGACTCAGAGAAATGATGAGTCCGATTGGACCTCCACTCAAAGTACTCAATGCAAGAATACATTGTTCTAATAAATTGGCATTCCAGATGCACACCTTCCTGACACGATTGCTGAAGACAAATGGGTGCATAAGCAAATGTGGTGAAGAAAGCTGATGGCGCTCGGCTATCAAAAGATATAGCGTCTGGGGTCTTAAAGGCTTACAGATAAACAAGGGGCCATCTATCTCAGAAGCAACAAAGCCCACATGGAAGAAGCACACCAGCCTGTGTGACCATGAGGTGTAGAAGGGACCAGGTATCAGACATCAAAGAACAAAATATCATATCAGTGGGTGCCCACCTTCCTGACATGATCACTGAAGACAAATGTGTGCATAAGCAAATGTGGTGAAGAAATCTGATGGAGCCTGGCTATCAAAAGATATAGATAGAGTCTGGGGTCTTAAAGGCTTGAAGACAAACAAGCGGCCATCTAGCTTAGAAGAAACAAAGCCCACATAGAAAAAGCACACCAGCCTGTATGACCACAAGGTATCAAAGGGATCAGGTATCAGGTATCAAAGAACAAATCATATTGTAAATGAGGGTGAGTGCAGAGTGGAGACTCAAAGCCCATCTGTAGGCAACTGGACACCCCTTACTGAAGGGTTGTGGGGAGGAGATGAGCCAGTCAGAGTGCCGGGTAGCAACAATGAAACATATAACTTTCCTCTAGCTCTTAAATGCTTCCTCCCCACCACTATCATGATCTCAATTCTACCTTACAAATCTGGCTAGACCAGAGGATGTACATTGGTACAGATAGCAACTGGAAACACAGGGAATCCAGGACAGATGATCCCTTCAGGACCAGTGCTGAGAGTGGTGATACCTGGAGTGTGGAGGGAATGTGGGGTGGAAAGGGGGAACCGATTACAAGAATCTACATATAACCTCCTCCCTGGGGGATGGACAACAGAGAAGTGGGTGAGGGGAGACGTCGGACAGTGTAATATATGACAAAATAATTATAATTTATGAATTATAAAGGGTTCATGAGGGAGGGAGAAGTGGGGAAGGAGGGAGAAAATGAGGAGCTGATATTAAGGGCTCAAGTAGAAGGCAAATGTTTTGAGAACGATGATGGCGACATATGCACAAATGTGCTCGACACAATGGATGGATGTATGGATGGTGATAAGAATGGTACGAGCCCACAATAAAATGGTTTAAAATAAAAGAAATGATGAGTCCGAAGGACTGGCAGACCGTGAGAACAACAGTCTCCAATAACCTGGGACCAGAGGAACTAGATGGTGCCCGGCTACTCCTACCCACCCTCCTTGATCAGGATCAGCATCACCAGAGACGGGCCTGGACAGAGAGGGAGAAAAATGAAAGCAGAACAAGATTCATCATCTTTTTTCCAAAAGAATGGATGTGCTGGTATGGAGGAGACCAGTGGAAGCCCAGAGACTATGATCTTTAGACGCCCCTCAAGCCTGGAACTGACCCCACTCCCAGGGTTCAATCTTCCGGCAAACAAGAGACATGACCACAAAGGAAACGCCACCTCTGCAGGCCATGCGCCTCAGAGCAACCAACCACTGGGGGACCAACATGTAGCGCTTCCCCAGCACAGAGTCCACCAGACTGGAAGAGGCAGGGAAGACAGACAAGTGACTGGAACCCAGGGATAAAGTGGGGGGACTTGTTTCACTCAACGGATGCCGGGAAACAAACGGTGTGGAAGTTGGTGAGTGGAAAACGAACCGGCTCTGTACACATTCACTCCTGCCCTCAATTTAAAGAAGGCAAGACTGGAAGTCGGTTCTGCTTGGACATACCCAGCGACTGGCTACTCTGGCCTGCGGGGAGGGGGGAGGAGGAGCTTCGGCTCTACTCCCAGATGATTGAGCGGAGGCAACTGTCACCTGCATTCCCTACAAAACATGCTCCCCACCCCCACCCCGCAGCCATGTCTCACCCTCCACTGCCGCCGCCATCCTCTCTTTCCCTGATTGCGGAAGCCCTGGCCAGTTCACTTCTACTCCTGCCAACTGTTTCCACCAGAGGCAGCGTGAGCGTCTTCAGACTGGGCATCATGGGGTCATTTCCCTCTCCCATCAACCCTCTGGTGGCTTTGCAGGACGTTACACCTAGAACCCAGAGTCCTTAGTTTTCTGCTTCCCTGTGCCACACCTGCCAAGCCACTTCTCTGACATCTCCTGGTTCACTCCCTGCCAGCTCACAGGTCCCCGTGCCAGCCGTGTCTGATTTGCCGTCAGTTCATGGTGCACTGACGTCAACTCAGGCCACCTCGTGCACAGCAGAACAAAATGCCACCTGGTCCTGTGTCTCCTTCCCAGCCACGGAGCCCGTGGTCACAGCCACGGTGTCAGTCCATCTTGAAGAGGGTCCCCAGCCTTGGCTGGCTCTCCACTGTCCCCTCTTCCCCCACATGGGCCGCTCCTGGTGACACATGTCAAGTAAGTGAGCGGACACCGTTTCGGACAGCAGCTTGTGTGGGGAGTAGGAGCAAGAGCTTTCTTCCTCATCGGAGTGTGATAAAACCTGCCCATCGTGGCTGACTCTGCCGGTATTTAGAGTACCGTCACCATTATCACAAGCCACTCAGCTGGGGCAAACTGACAGCTGTGGAATATGCCAAACTCACGCCCGCCTGTTTGTGCTTGTTCGCTGCTCCTACCTGGAACATGCTGTCCCCAAATTCACACAGCTCGCTCCCTCCCTTCAGATCTCAGCTTCAATGCCACGTCCTCAGAGAACTCTTCTCTGAGCAGCCTGTGGAACCTGCACCTCCCGCAACCGCAGACCCCACCACTCTGTCCCCTTGAGTCAGCCCACCCACGGCCAGCTGGGGTGGGACATGCTACTTTATGTCCCCTCTCCCTGTGGAAGGCATGTGAGTCACCCCCAGGCAGCTCTTGGTCGGCTCTCTGTACAGACACCGGCCCGGCAAAGTCAGGGCCTGCTAAGGCTGGAGGGACTTGAACCTCTGGGTAAGAATGGAGACTTGGGTGGAAGGCAGAAGGCCCAGAAAGCTTGTGTTTGACAGGAAAACAGGCCCGTGGGCTCTCTGGTTCTTTGGGCACATAGGTTTGTTTCCAGATGCATGGTCTTCTGCCTGTCCACGAAGCCAGTTTTCCAAAGGGTGATGGCCCAATCCCAGAGCACACCCCACAGAAGCTAAGAGCTAAGTGGTGCTGTCAAGGAAGGTGCCCAAGCAAGGGAAGGCCACACACTGCCCAGAGCTCAGCATGGCCCAGATTCTTCTATCAGGGGATGAAGCAGCCCATCTGGAGTGGTGTGGGAAACAGAAAGGTTATTCCCCAGGTTGTCCCCACCCCCGCCCCCACTCACCCATATTTTATGCCTAACCCAAGACACTGCTTGCTAGCACTTGGCCAATGGCTATACACTTGGAGGTCAGCTGTTTAAAGGTCATCTCCCTGAGGGTACCAGCCATCTAGAGCAATCAGACCCTATTGTCTGTCCCACCACAGGCAGGGCCCACTCTCCACTGACAAGGATAGTATATTGTTCCCCAGAAGGAGAGCCCAAAGACAAGGTCAAGCCAACTCAAGGAGGACCAAGGTTAAGGCTGTCGTCTTAAATCTAGGGTCCACCCATCTGGTCACATGTGTACCTCTAGCACCTCCCCTTCCTGTTGCATGAACACCCCTAATTCATCCCCCTCCTATTGCATGTATGCCTATGGTGTAACCCCTTCCCATTATGATGTCATCATGGGGCTTGTACCTCCCCCAACATGTATATAGGCCATGATTGGAAATATATTCAAGTTCTCTGCTTGGACCTGGCTGCTGATATCATGGCCATCCGGGAGGTGAGCGATTGCATGTTTTATCTTGTCTGCTGTCTCTTTAATTTTACCCCTCAATTACACAACCGCCCCCGGGACCCGTTAGATTGTGGGGGCTGGCACCCCACAGAGTGGAAGGAAGGGACAAGTGAAAGAGAAGAGCTGTCTTGCATCAGCACTGAGCCCTAGCCCTCCCAAGGACATCAGAACTCTACAAGAGAAGAGATACAGGGGACCCCTTCCAAGGCAGTACCTTCATTGAATCGTCACAGGGCTGCTGACCCTTCTGTTTTCCTATTAAAAACAAACAGAAAGAACCCCACTGCCAGGAAGTCCATTTTGACTCATCAGCTATGTACCTTTAATCCCAGGGTTTCTATGGAAGTATCGGGCTGCTGCTTCTACTGCAGCAGAGGGCCAATTTCTGAATCTCGAGGAGGCCCTAGGAAGAGAGGCTGCCGCTCATCCGTGTGGGAGTCTTAACGTGGCACAGGCATCATGCGGTGCTGTGATGCAGGCAGGCGTGCTTCTAAAGCCCTTGGCCCAGTAACCGTGCTTAGAGGGAGCTATTCTAAAACGGGATGCCACAAATCACACTAAGCGTTCCATGAAAAGACAGTCATCAAAGCCCTAGTCACAATTTTAAAAAGGAAAGTTGGAAACCACCTAAGCGCATCTACGAGGAAGAATGATAACGCCGTGAGATGTCCAGCCCAGAACCCAGTGTCCAGGGGAGCAGCTAGCGGATTTGAACCATGGACCTTGTGGTTAGCAGCACAGTGCGCCGCCTCTGCGCTACCAGGGCTCATTTTGCAGCTCCCTGCACCCTTGCCAGCAGCGTCACATGCACCTATACATCGAAGTCAATGGCACACTAAAAAAAAATTTTAATATAAATATACATGTATAACAAACCACACTGCCGGCGACTTGATGCTGACATAACGACTCTCTAGGACAGGGTAGAGAACTGTCTGTGTGAGTGTCTGAGACTGCAATTCTTTACAGGAATAGAAAAACGTGTCTTTCTCCCACAGATCTTGTTGACGGTTTCATACTATTGATCTTGTGGTTAGCAGCCCAACGTGTGACCACGATGCCACCCAGGTATATAGGAGACTGCATATCCACCTGTATTTTCAGAAAACCTACCTCTCCCTTCTCCCACGACCTCAACCTCATCTTTGGACGATTATGCCAAAGCCACAGGCCATCAGCTAGACCTACTCTCTCCGCCCGAAGGACTGCAGTCTTCACTAGCAGAAGAAAATCCAACCTCAATCAGCCTTTGCGACATCACTTCAGATCCAAGGACTGGCGAGGAGCTACGTCCCAGGAGGGCCTGCTCTGACTACTGTCCAAGAAGAGTCTCTGGTGAGGACCTGGGAGGGTTTGCTGGGCAAGAACAGGCCTCCCCAGGGCCACTGTCAGACAGAAACCTGCAGTGGGTGCTGTTAAAACGGCCAGCATCTTCCTTAGGGAAACTGGGATTCCTGTGAGGGGAAGGAATTATCTCGGGAGAAAGAGAAACACCACTCAATAGGCTCTCAGAGAACGAGGCACTGGCTGGGGCTCTCTTTGGCTCCATACGTTCTCCATTTTCATGCACACACATCCAGGAACACACGCTCACTGACGCCCATTCACATATGGGCCTGCCACGCACACATGCCAAGTGCCCACATACAGAAATGTGCGTGCATGCATAAACACTGAGGCACGAGTGTTTCCACGCACACCCCCTGCCCACCCCCCCACCCCCCCGCAGCCATCCATCATTTCTACTGCAGTGAAAGCGGGGTCCTATCGTTCGGCTTGGAGGGTGAGAAAAGGCTTGCTTTCTTGGTTTGTGAGGTTGTGGCACGCCACCTGGAACCAGAGGTCCGTGGAAGAGAAAGCCAGCCTTGACAATGGAGCAGCAGGGAGATGAGTCGTTGAGAGCCTACTGCTTTGCAGATGAGGAAACAGAGGGTCACCAAGGGCTGCTTCTTAGGGCGTGTCCATCCCCACTGCCCAGCCAGCCCCAGCGCTGCCCCTTCTAACCCCAGTCACACCGTAGTGCTGTCCCTTCTAACCCGTCACACCACAGCGCTGCCCCTTCTAATCCCAGTCACACCCTGGCGCTGCCCATTCTAACCCCAGTCACACCCCAGCGCTGCCCCTTCTCTACGTGCCCACTCCCCTCTGAGTCGTGATTTAACTTGAACAATGCCTTGGTGGTGCTCTTCTGGGATCTAATTCTCCGGCATCAAATCAACAGCAACAATTGGGGACAGTAGGCAGGAACCTTAAGGAGCAGGGAGCTTATGCTGCAGGGGGGTGGGGCGGTGGGGGGGAAGGGGACAAGAGACTGAGGGGGCCCTCCAATCTGCGGAGGGAGCCAGGCTCATTAGCAGGCGCATATAGAAACTACTGACTGGGTGAGTGCTTCTCTGTGTATCTTTGCAGCAACAACAAAACAAAACAAAACACGGAGGGGAAATGACTCCTCCACGGAGCTCCTGGGTGGCGTAAACGGTTCCTGAACTCAGCTGCCAACTGATCTTTCGGAGGTTCGAGTCCCCCCCAGGGAGCCTCGGAAGAAAGGCCTAGTGATGACCTTCAGGAAAACTAGCCATGAAAAACTCTATGCACCCCCCACCCCGTTCTTCTTTGATAGATGTGGGGTCACTAAGACAGTCAGAGATGACTGACAGCGGACCGATCCTCTCAAGTGGAGACGTTAACCCGGCCTACAAGAGCGGGGACCGTCTGCAAGTAGGGCCCCCGGCAGTGTTCACTGAACGAGAAGCAGAAAAGCAGCACACGTTCCATTGGACTCAGATAATTTCCATCTCAGTAGGAAGCAAGTGTTTGCCCAGATATCGGTGGGCTGGTTCCTTTGTTTAAACAAAGGGTTTTCCTGACAGCTGCAGGGGGAACAGAGGGCCAACCGGATTAGCGGGAAATTTCTCGAGGTCGAAGCGGGAGGCGAGACTGAAGGCAGTTCTGGAAAGTTGGCTAGTAGAGTAGGCTTTGTGGGCACGTGTGGGACCGCTTATTTCAGCAGAGGGTCTCTTAAACCCAGCGTGGGTCCACTGGCTCCACACGTCCTCAAGAGAAGAGTCTTCCTAGGCATGGCATGCTTCAAGTCTGCCGGCGGGTTGACTGGCAACATGCTAGAGGAACCACGGGAGGACTGCCTTTGAACACCCACCTCCTCCGCACAGAAACAGAGGCAGGGGAGCGCCAGACAGCATCGCAGAGAACAAACGGAGGGTCCCAAGCTCCGTACGTGCAGCACAGAAAGCATGACACCAACAGGGATTGCTAGACAAGGACATCGCTCGGAAAAGGCGAGGGTCACCCAAAAGAGGGACGCCTCGATCACACGGACTGGCGGCACAGCGTAAACACGGAGCTCCAGCGTGCCAGCATCCACGCAGATGGTGCGGACGGGGCCAGCGCTTCACCCTGTTGGGCGTGAGGGCACCGTGCATTGAGGCCGGATCGCAGACAGCCAACCCAGGCATCCTCACTCTCCACATTCAACCGTGATCAGATTCCCAAGGGCAGCTGAAACGCACCCCCAATGACACTGCCGTGGCCACGTCCAGGGAACGCCCGGCCACTCACCGAGCATCTGCCAAGTGCCAAGCTCCTGGTTCGCTGTTGGCTCAGGTGCCACCGCACCTGACTTGACTGCTCTTCACCACGGAGTCCGCCCGAGTCACAGTGACTCCGTGGTGCCTGCTCCAGAGCCTTGTTTTTCTGTTTCTTTGCTTCTGAAATATGAAAGGGTTGCCAACAATTGGAGGGGGAGGGACAAAAAAAACTTCATTGTGTTGTCAGTCCATTTTCCATGAACTTTTCGAAGCCCCCTCGTAGAACGTATTTGCCAATGTGAGATTAATACAGCTCGGTGAGCTCAATGGCTCAGCAATTTCTCATGGTGACTGCCCAGATGTTGGGGACCACCTCCCAGGAAGTGGATCCACATCAACATTTGCTGGATACAAAGTCCTGATGTCACTTAGCTGTGGAAGGACCCAGCTAATGGGGGAGCAGCAGGGTCAGGCTAGGACTCCATCCCTGGCTCTCTTTGCGACTCTTGTCTGGGGCAAGAAGATGGCCTGCCCGAACTTAAAGGCACGGTGTCAGGTGGGATGGGGTGCCCTCCCCACCCAACTCCCGGATTGACCCCATCCCAACCCTGACCTGGGACACAAAGGAAGGGGGCAGCAGAGGCGAAGGAGGCAGAGAGCTCGAACAGACAGGGACACAAGCCCGCCCAGCTCCCCATGAACTAAGGACAAGCTCTCTTCCAGCCTCGCCAAGCTGTCAAGAATCACAGCCACAAGGCCTGCCCCGAGAGGCAGCTCAGAACAGCAATGAGCAGGGACCATCCGGGTGAGGCTGCCAATGAAGCTGGGCCAGAGGGAGGAGAGCCCTTCCCACATGCCCCCTTCTCTCGTGCTTCCAGTGTGCAGGGACAGCCGGCTGAGAGAAAGCAGGAGGTGCTGAGGCTGGAAGGGGGATGCAAAGAATAGAGCTTGGTTCTCTTGGTGGCCATGGGTGGGGGTGGAGGGGGGCAGGCTATCCAAGTTTCTGGGTCTCAGGGCTCTGGCCTGCAAAGCATTCCTCTCCCGGTGGTCAAGAGCAAGAATAAGCAAAAGCATGTTTGTGCCCGCCGTGATGTCCTGTGCAGTGGGAGCCCAGAGGACAGATTCCAGGTAAGTGAGTCTCCCACCACGTTGCGTCCTCCCTCTCGACGTGACATTGTCAAGATGAAGCGCAGCCTGCCCGCCCCCGGAGCGAACGGCCCCATGTGTTCTCTGTGTGCCGCGAACGGGGCACGTGCCCTTTCCGGAAAAAAAAAAAAAATCCTAGCTGAGCAAAATTCCAAACCAACACAAGGAGAGGCTCACACAAGACAACCAGAACCCCAAACCAGACTCACTGCCATCAAGTCAAGGCTGACTCACAGCGACCCCACTGCACAGGGGCGACCTGCCCTGTGAATTCCCCGGACTGTAACCTCGGGGGGAGTAGAAAGCCAGCCTTCCTGCCATGGCACAGCCAGTGGCTTTGCCGACCTTGCAGTCAGCAGCCCAACCCGCACCCACGACGCCACCAGGGCTCCCCTAAGGAGGCGACAGACGTGAGCAAACTGTCTAAACTATGAGACACGCAGTTTTTCTTTTGGGGCGATGCCTTTAGGACCTCCACATGACGTAATAGGCAGCTACCATAGGAGTCTTCTGTGTCTGCCGTGACGCAGGGCCGCCGACTGGATACCTTCCAGCAATAGAAACCAGTCCCGCCCCAGGTCCAGAGGCCACAAGTCCAGAATCCAGGTGCCGGCCGCCTGTGCTCCCCCGGAAGGCTCTGGGGAAGGGTCCTGCCTGGTTTCTTCAGGGTCCCTACAGATAGACCCCAGTGCTCCGTGGCCGGGTGGCTTGGTGATCCTAATGTGTAAGCCGTCTTCCCTCTGTGTCCTGTGTCTCCTCTCTCTTTATGAGGACACCGGTCATGCTGGGTGACCTCCTATAAATGGAAAGGGCTCTGGCATTCGAGAGGCACAAACACCCCACCCTCGATGCACCTGGGGCTTCCTTAGCTCTTGCGAGCACGGAATGCCCGGTGCCAGCCTGTCCTGGGGCACCAGACTGAGTTGTGTGGCACTGTGGCCACCAGGTGGGTACAGGGACCACTTCCCTCATCGGAGGCCACCCCTGTCACAGGAGGGGAAAGGTTCAGCTTCTTGATGGGAGCTGCTGAGCCTGCTGGGGGCCTGCCGGGGAACAGGACAGGTTGGGCCACTAACTGCAAGGCCAGCACCTTGACCACATTGTGGGGGGAAAGACCAGGCTGTCTGCTCCCGTGGAATCTGATACCTCCGACACCTTATGGAATGCGCTACTCTGTCCCACAGGGTTGCAGTGAGTTGGAATCAACTGGACAGCAGTCCATTGGATTTTCTATGCCGGCCAGAGCTCATAGCCCTGACAACAATCCAGGTGACATTCCCACCAAGTGCTGCTGAGAGACTCCCAGGCTCCTGGAAGGCAACATTCCCAACAAGTAGACCTGAGAGACTCCCAGGCCCCTTCCAGCCAGGTGGGGACAGCGGACTTGTCTTTTCTGACAACCAGCTTTGAACTCTGAACTCCCTCTGTCCTCTTTGCGTTCGTTATGGATTCAATGGATTAAATTGTGCCCTCCTGCAAAATACACACGGAAATTCTAATCCCTACACTGGGCCCATCCTGTGATGCGAATGAAGCCATACCAGTGCCCTGTGGGTCCTAGACCTAATCACTTCTGAGGTTGGAAAGCAGAAACGGCCCAGTGACCCAGGGAGAAAAGGGCAACAGCAGAGGCAGGTGCCTCTGGAAGCCTAGGGACGCTAAGGACCGCTGTGAGCCACTCGGAGCTGACGTAGATCGGGGACTTCCCCTACAGTCACCCTCTGAATTTGAACTGCTAACCGCTAGAGCTGTGAGAAAATACATTTCTGTCTTTGAAGTCACCCACTTGTGGTCTTGCAGTGAAAGAAAAGCAACACCAACTCCTTGTCAGCCCCACTCCCAGGGCCCCAGAAGGACGTGGCCCTTTCCATGACGCTCGGCCCCGGCTGAACTTGCCTGGTGGGAGCCCACTGCCTCTTTGGACAAGAGGTACGTCCTAGTGCACACCAGTCACTGCGGTGTGAGAACTGCGGGCTGGGGAGGAAGTGGGGACTACGGGGAAGGTGCCACTTGAAAGCCTCACGCCTGGCGATGGAAACGCATAGTTGACATTTTTGACATTTCATTGGTCTCAGGCTCTCTGCATGGCTTTCTATTTCCACTTTGACACCTGCACGTGAAACACGGGAGCCAAACAGGCCGAGCGGTTCCATTCGGAAGCCTGAGGGAACCCACGGGACCAGGTTCTCTCCCAGCTCCTCTAAATGAAACACTGAAAGTATCTGTGGAGGGAAGCCCCCCTGGACGCCCTGGGGCCAGGGAAGGGGAGGGAAGGAGTGGGGGTGTAGCTTCCGCTGCTCTGCACAAGCCTCCTTCCCTCCTCACTTCCTCTCTCATCGCTCAGCCTCGCAGGCTCAGAGCAGGTCCTTGTGGTCCTCCGTCAGGAGCAGAGGGCCTGGGAGACTGGTCCAACCTTCTAATAAGAAAGTTGTCATGAAATTAGATGTGTCACCCTCAAAAACAAAAATGCTTTGCCATCCTGACCCCTGTGCCTGTGACTAGGACCTGGTGTGGAAAGAGGGTCTTGAGAACACATTATTCAGTGAAAACAAGACACAGGGTGGGTCCTAATCCAACCCCAGGGGTCCTCGCAGAATGAAGAGACACAGGAGGGAGGCCACCCTGGGTCAAGACAGGCTGCAGCTGCCAGTCAAGGAATGCCTGGGACGACCAGAAACCTTGGGAGAAATGGAAGGCTACTTCCCTAGAGCCTACGGACACCTTGAGTTTGGGTAGACAGTCCTCTGAACCACAAGGCAACGCTTTGTGCTGATGACCACCACTCAGTTTGTGGCACTTTGTTAAGAGAGAGCCCTAGAACAGGGATGCAAAGCCCCTGGGGTATTACAAGGTATACAGATGCCTGGTTCAAAAGGTACATCGCACATGCATCTCCTTGACCACCTGAAAAGTACGGATAACTTTCTTTTTGTGTGCCAACGCCCCTAGACACGTGACACAAGCTTGCTAAAAACAGAAGCCAAACCCTTAAGAACACAAGACCGCCAGCCAGGGTGCTGTACAGCACGGATTAAACAAACAACTTTCCTCTAGTTCTTTCATGGTTCCTTCTCCCCACTATCATGATCCCAATTCTACCTTAGAAATCTGGTCAAACCAGAGGATGTACACTGGTACACATAAGAACTGGAAACACAGGGAATCCAGGACAGATGATCCCCTCGGGAGCAATAATGAGAGTAGTGATACCAGAAGGGTAAAGGAAAGGTGGGGGAACCAATCACAAGCATCTACATATAACCCCCTCCCTGGGGGATGGACAACAGAAAAGTGGGTGAAGGCAGACATTGGACATGACAAAATAATAGGTGTTGGGGGTGGGGGAGGGAGGGGGGAAATGAGGATCTGATACCAAGGGCTCAAGTAGAAAGAAAATGTTTTGAGAATGATGTTGGCAACGAACGTACAAATGTGCTCGACACAATGGATGCATTTATGGATTGTGATAAGAGTTGTATAAGCTCCCAATAAAATTATTTTTAAAAGAATTTTTAAAAAAGAACAGGAGACCAGACCAGAGTTCTACAAACACATGCTCTTAAGTCCCTCACAAAGGCAACCGAGAGGAGAGGGCCCCAGAGGAGTCTAAGTGAGCGAGTGGGGTGGAGCTGTCCCACTTCAGATGACAGATGGACCCAGACCTGAGATGCTCTGGAAGGCAACAGGTACTTCCCTGTCACCCGCCTCTGCTGTCCTCACAGAGAAACAATGCCAACCAGGGGCTGCAGGGAGGACTTAGTCTCTGGCCCAGCTGGGCATTGATTGGCGCTGTCCAAAGGGGTCCGTGGCCTCGACATGAAAGAGTGACCGCCCTGGTATGTTTATTGGTGTGCTATCAACCGGGGCATTCCGCCAGCTAGTTGCTGCTTTAAGAACTGCCCACTGCCGATGCCACGCACAGACGACAGGAAGATTTCAGAGACTCTGAGGGCCAGGGTGAGCCCTACCAGCACCCTCAGGCAGAAAAGTTTGGTTTTCCTGCTGGGCAAAAGCTAGGAGTGGATCAAGTACTGGTGACATATAAAGATTGGCCACCAAGCTAGTCAGATGGTGCCCTGCTCTTGATCCGCTCAGCTGTGGTTCTCAGAGGCAGCTCTTGGCCCTGGGTCCCTTGCCAGGCCCAGAGTTAGGTGAAACTCAACAATGTGTCATGACATCTATTGAATGGATTGAAGGATCTCATAGGACAGAACAGATAAGAGCACATCACACAAAGGGGGTTTTTGTTTTGCAAAGTTACTATGTAAGTTTTATCTATTTGGACAAGCAGGTAAGCCCTGTATTCACCACACAGCTCTCCACGTCCATACTGGGGTGCCTTGTGGGTGGCTGCAGTGCTGGAGACTATGTCCCGGGCATTTCAAATACCAGCAGCGTCACCCGTGGTGGACGAACTTCAGTGGACCCTCCAGGCTAAGCGAGTAGGAATCAGCAGATCGCTTCTGAAACACTTGGTCCGTGAAAATCTTATGAATAGCAGTGGACCTTGTGTGATGTAGAGCCAGAAGGTGAGCCCGCCCCCCCGCCCTCTGTTGTACTCAGAGTACAACTACAGGGCTGCCTCTTGCAAGCAGAGTTGACCCCCAATGGGATCAATGAAACAAAGCCCTCGTTTGCTGACGTGGCGTGCTTCAGACTGAGAGCAAAAAGCCACCAATGTCCACGAATAATTGGACCGCGGACGTACAAAGGTACGACTTCAGGAACATAAGAAAATGTCACAATGAAATTGAGTGCTTGGAGACAGATAGCCTATAGGCATTATGGAGCTAAAATGGCACTGGCCGCTTTGAATGGGACAAGCATATGGCCGACTATGCTTGGGATGACAAATTGAATAGGGAAACATTTCGAGATCTACCCTGAAGTACAACCCTGTCAGGGTTAGGGTACTATCCTTACGTCTACAAGGAAGAACAGTTGATACTATTCAGCTTTATGTTCCAACCACAAAGCTCAAAGATGAAGGACTTGAAGTTGGGTTTTTTTTTTACCAACTTCTGCAGTCTCAAATCAATCCAACATTCAATCAAGATACATCGCTATTTCCAGGTGATCGGAATGAGGAAATTGGAAATGAAAAGCAGGATCGATAGTTGGAAAATGTGACCTGAACACCAGAGGTCACATGATACAATTTTTGCAAGACCAATGACCTGCTCACGGAACAGATCTTTCTATTTGACACAGAAACAGCCAGTAAGCACATGGCTTTTACTGAAAGGAACACACAAGAATCAAATCAGTATATCCATGGAAAGCCAAGATGAAGTTCTATCTCATCAGTCAGAACAGGCCAGGGGCCCACGGTGGGACAGCCAATCAATTGCTCATATGCAAGTTCCAGTTGAAGCAGAAGAAAATGTTTTCAAGTCCAGCAGTCATACAATGAGTATATTTTAAGAATAGATTTGTCACACCGAATGCTGATGACCAAACACCAAGCCCCTTGTGGGACGACATGAATGACGACATGCATGACTCAAAACCAGTCACTGCCATGAGTCTCTTCCAGCTCATAGCGACCCCACTGGGGTTTCCAAGGTTGTAGGCCTTTCAGGAGTACAAAGTTTCATCCCTCTCCAGCAGGATGACTGGTGGCTTTGAATTGCTGACCTTGCAGTTAGCAGCCCAATGCATAACCCACTACATCACCAGGATTCCCCATAATGAGAGAGAGAGAGAGAGAGAGAGAGAGAGAGAGAGAGAGAGAGAGAGAGAGAGAGAGAGAGAGAGATCATTGAAAATATGGGGAAGAATACAAAGAAGGATGTCAACAGCAATGCTGAAACTTGCTCTTGAATGTTAAGGAACTCAAGCAACTGGAAGAAATGATGAAGTGAAAAAGCTGACCAGATTTGAAAGGGTTACTGGAAAAGACAAAATAAAGTATTATCATAAATATACAATGACCCAGAGTGAGACCACAAAGAGGGGCAAGCACGCACAGCACATTCCGAATGGAAGGGAACATTGAAGTCACGAGCTGCAATGGGCAAAACATTGAACAAAGTACGAAGCATCAGAAGATGGAAGGAACACATGAGTCGCTATACCAAAAGAACTGGCCCACGTTCAACCATTTCAGGAGGCAGCTGAGCAAATAACCCAAGAAGCTGCCGTGTAAGAAGCCCATGGCGTGGAGCTTGGAGGAAGACTTGTTCACAACCTGTGATCTGCAGCTGGCACAACCTGGGTTACGGAGAATGAAGAGCACATAAAAAGATTACTGATAACTATTAAAGACTACAGCCTTCCGTGTGGATGATGCCTTTCCGTAGAGAAAACAAAAATCCTCACAACTAGACCAATAAAAAGCATTCACAATCCGTGCCCATGGACGCGCCGGGGAGAAACGACACAGGGTGTTGTAGTAGGCGAATCTGCTGCAATCCGCTGCAGATGACCTTTAGAGGGTTTCTTTTTTTGGACAGCTTTACCTTTTTATGATTGTGGTGGACACAGACACAATGAAACAAGAATGTCCATTTAAATATTTTAGATGCACGCTTCAGTGGCATGGATTATGCTCATTTTACAGTGCCACCATCACCCCCCACCACTACTTGATGAAGAGATGGAATCCAAGCCTTTGAACTTGAGTGGCCCAATTAAAAATGCAGTGGGAGGAACACTACGTAAGTCCACAGAAGATGAACGCCTACTTGCCTCTGTCTCGGTATCTAGTAGGATGCTCACAGTTAGAATCCCGCCACCAGGCTCTCAGGACCCCCAATCCACATGCAAGCCTAGATGAGGTGCGAGTCAAGGGTCAGTGTCACCTGACAGATGGGGGAGTGGAAGTGTCGATAATTCTAGCCTCCCCTTGTCTTTCGTGTCACGTGGAGCAGAGGTGAACTGTCCCCACCAAGCCCTGCCCAAATTTCAGATTTGAGCGCTAACGACAGGGCTGTTATTTTTTTTAAGCCATTGCGTTATTTTTCTGTGATAGCAACACACGAGTTTTCTAAAAAATACAGGTTTCTGTGTGATTTTGGAGAAAGTTGACACAACAAATTAGGTCTTCACTCAATGTCTATTACATTATTATTCGGTGGCATTGATTACACTTGACCCCACTGTCGGCATTCTCATTATTTCCATTCTGGTTGTTCTGTTTGCATTCATCTAGCTTCCTTGTCCCCTCTTACCTTCTAATCTTGGTCGAGTGCAAATGTGGGCAGTTAGGCCTTGTTTATATAGTTGTTTAGAGAAGCACAGTATTCACAGGTGCTGTTCTTTGAGGAGCCGTTCTGTTGTTTGGCTGATAAGTGACCATGGGGATGAGTTTGAGTTCCAAGTGTAGAGAATAGCCCAGGGGAATAGTCATGGAGTTTCTTTTGGCAAATCTGGCCTGTTGTTTGTTTGTTTCAGAAATTTGAGTTTTGTGCTAGAGTTTTCCCCTCATTCTATCCCAGACCCTCTATTGTGTTCTGGGTCAGAACAGTTAGTGGTGGTAGTTGGGCACCATCTAGTTCTAATCCCATGTTAGAAGAGGTCATGGTTCGTGTAAACTGTTAGTCCTATAGACAAACTTCTTTTGCTCCAGATGAATAGTGACCAATAGTTGAATCTCAGGCATTAAAGACCTCCGATGCTACTCACCAAACTAGATGCAGAACATTACCTTTTATGAGCTGTGGTGTCAACTGGCCAAGTTCATCCTCAAGACTTAATCTAGTAACCCAACCCCCTTTTACTTAATCTAGCACCCCAATCCCATGAGGTGTTTAGCTATATCCAGGGAGTAGCCATACTCTGGCCCCTTTAGTGCTTTAGTTCATACATGACTATGTAGGCAGCACACCTGCGCACGCATTTATCTGCAGAAACACCTGTTCGTGTGCACTCATGCAAAGGGGCTTCAAAAAACTTTATGGAAAATATTAAAAGACAATTTTTTGAAACTCAAAAAACACAAATCTTTGAAACTCTCTTGTACATTAATATATATGCTTACTTACACCTATGAAGATACATATCTATGTATATGCCCACATACATATTTCTGGTTGCTATTACCATTGTGGCAATGGTGCTTACATCATCATGGCTTTAACCAAAATTGGCCCTTATCCTTGTGCATTGCTTAGTGTCATCTCTTACTTTGGGCAAGCCGTGTTGCCTTCACCCTTACTCGGTATTGCCTTTCCCATTGCTCATGGTCAACATTGGCAGACTGGAGAAGGGCAGCCAATGTAAGGTGGCTGTGTGGTTAAGCAACTTTTCCAAGGTCAAGGTCACACAGCTGAGGACAGGGTTCCGACCCAAAGCCCCTATTCCTTCCTTTCTGTCCTTCCTTCCTCCAAGACAGTACAGTCTACCCACCCTGACTCGCTCACAAGTTCATCTTGATGCCCCTTTTCTCCAAAGTCACACTCCCTCCTGGGTCACACTGTGCGCCAGTGGCTCGACACCTTCCTAATGGCGTGACCCTTTAATACAGTTCCTCATGTTGTGGTGACCCCCCCAACCATAAAATTATTTTCGTTACTACTGCATAACTGTAATTTTGCTACTGTTATGAATCGGGCGACCTCGGTGAAAGGGTCGGTCGACCCCCGAGGGGGTCACGGCCCACAGGTTGAGAACCTGCTCTAGGTTGACACTTAAACAGGCCCCACGCACAAATTACGTAGACACCCCCAGGCCAAGTTCAGACTTCAGAATCATACACTGAAATTTCCCTTTGGCAGCTTCTACTCTCAGCAGTCAGGCCAAATATCCTTGTAGCTACAGCTTGCCAGAGGGAGCCCTGGTGCCACAGTAGGCTAAGCATTGGACCCACCAGGTTTAAACCCACCAGGAGCTCCTTGGGAGAAAGATAAGGCTGTCTGCTACCATAAAGATGTGCAAGCTCAGAGGTCCAAAAGGGCAATTCCACTCTATCCTACAGGGCTGCAATGAGTCAGAATTGGCTCCCCAGAAGTGGTTTGGTTTCTAACTAGAAGACCCTGAATCCACTCCTGCTACAAATGGTATTTCTTTTTTTTGTTTTTAAATCATTTTATTGGGGGCTCGTACAATTTTTATCACAATCCATACATCCATCCATTGTGTCAAGCATATTTGTACATTTGTTGCCCTCATCATTCTGAAAACATTTTCATTCTACTTGAGCCCTTGGTAACAGCTCCTCATTTTCCCCCTCCCCTACCTCACGAACCCTTGATAATTTATAAATTATTATTTTGTCATATCTTATACTGTCCAATATCTACCTTCACCCATTTTTCTATTGTTCATCCCCCAGGGAGGAGGTTATATGTAGATCCTTGTAATCGGTTCCCCCTTTCCACCCCACCCTCCCAGTATCGCCACTCTCACCACTGGTCCTGAGTGGTCCTGGATTCCCTGTGTTTCCAGTTCCTCTCTGTAGCAGTGTACATCCTCTGGTCTAGTCAGATTTGTAAAGTAGAATTGGGATGATGATAGTGGGGTGGGGAGGAAGTTGTATGTTTCATTGTTGCTGCACTGCACCCTGACTGGCTTGTTTCCTCCCCGCGACCCTTCTGTAAGGGATGTCCAGTTGCCTACAGATGGGAAGGGGAAGGTGGGGTAAAAAGGGGGAACTGATCACAATGATCTACCTATAACCCCCTCCCTGGGAGACAGACAACAGAAAAGTAGGTGAAGGGAGACATCGAACAGTGTAAGATATGAAAAAATAATAATCATTTCTAAATTACCAAGGGTTCGAGAGGGAGGGAGGGTGGGGAAGGGAGGGGAATAAATGAGGAGCTGATACCAAGGGCTCAAGTAGAAAGCACATGTCTTAAGAATGATGATGGTAACAAATGTACAAGTGTGCTTGACACAATGGATGGATGGATTGAATGTGATGAGTTGTATGAGCCCCGATAAAATTATTTACATGAACACACAGAAGAAGAAGAAAACCTTTCCCCAAAGTCCCTCCTGCCTCTTCCCCGCCTTCCAACCCAAAAGCTTGACAGAAATGGTTTCTTGTTCAGAGACTGTAGCTTCTCAATGCACTTTTCATGAAAACAAAAGCAAAAGAGCACACCTTGCTCTACCCTGATCCAAACGTGAACACACGTGGCTAAGCTAAAGGTTGCGTCCACACACTGATATCGCAGAAGAAAGGCCTGGAGATCAACTTGTCAAGAATTAAAAAGTCAACCAGGAACGCCATTCAACTCTGACAGAGGTCGGTTGGCCCGGGGCTGAACGGCTGCACCCCAAACATCAGAGTCATGCAGAGGAAGGCCACTTCCCCAACAGCATTCCCCCTCTGCTGGATTAATATAGCTCCAGGAGGGGGCGGCTACCCAGTGACTCAGCCCGGCCGCCCTCCCTGCACACAGATGGCTGCTGAACCCACTCGGGCAGCCAAGCGTCAGAACAACCAGCCACGGGTGTAGCTGCGCTGCTCAGTCATCAAGCAAAAACAATCACCATTGCCACCCAGCCTGGCAACGAGGTAGGAGGCTTATGGGTAAACGGGAGAGACAAAGCCGAAAGTCCTACTTCCCATGCCATCCTACACTTGGGCTAAGATGAAATTCAGGGAAGGCAGGCCCCTACCAAAGTTTCCCTCATATTCCTCTCTCAGCAGGACTCATCTGAGGTTGCCCTGGGGATCCACACTGGCCAACACCCTGTGTACGACCGGCCTGGCCGCTGGGGCTGCTTCAGGAGCAGTCAGCTCAGAGGACCCAAATGGACCTGGGCCTCTCTCACACCTCACTGAGCCTCTCCACACCTGCCCTAAAGGGCCATCCCACTGAACCCGCTTCCTCTCCGCATCCCTGGTCATCAAGCCCTCCCTGGGAGTGTCGCTGGTCTGATGCCCAGGTTAATCAGACATGGTGACCCATTCCTCACGGAGCCTGGTCTGGGTAACCAAGCCCACGGTCAGGTTGTCTGAAGGTGTCTCAAGAGGAACACTGTTGGCCTTGGCTACCCTCTGCAGCACGTTTTCTTTCTCCATCCTGAGTGGATATTCCTGCCCTTCACCCAGAATGTCATGGCTTCTCCACTCCCTGACTACTCCCCGCCTCATGGGAGCCAACCAGAGACCGAGTCCCCCACCACATCCTTGGGAGTCCCTCCAGACCACTCAGCACCCGCTGCTTCAACCCCTAGGGACCCCACATCTTCACCAAAATCACCTCCTGCTCACCTGCTCTGTCCAACAAGACTTCCGAACTGGTGGACTACCTGGGACCCATGGTATACGCACCTGATGCTCCCTCATCTCTCTGCCCATGCTTGTAAGTAAACAATCAAGAGTGTGTCCCCCCCACCTCAGCAGACAGTAAATTCCATAAGCACAAAGCCCACACCAGCTCGCACCCCACTTCCTCAGGATTGAGATGAAGAGGATCTAACAGGACCACCAAGCAGGTTGTTAACTTGTTGGGATGTGTCTGTCGTGGCTGGGAAACACCTTCAGCTCCACATCCATTGCCTGCCTCCCTGGGTCCTAGACTCCACACAAACGATGCCAATTGTTACCATTGGGTTGCATGGTGATTTTGTGGATAATGTGAAAGCTCTCAATAACACGCTAGCCTGGGGCTCCAAATTATTTAGCGTCTACCCGTGGCTAACATGCTTGGAAATGTGGGCCTCTTCCCCTAGTAGCGTTCTTCTTTCTTTAAAAAAAAAAGTAATATATTTTCAGGACTGGAGTGGGTTGGAATTATGGTCAAAAGGGACCTAGCATACATTCATGTCTATTTATGTGTGTAATGAGAGATTACTGCTAACCGACTTGTTTGGTATCTACATGGAACACATCTGCAGAACAGCTACCTGATACAAGAACCGATGGATGGTTGGCCCATCGAGAGCTGGGTGACCAGTGAAGGGGCAAGACAGGTGAGCATTTCATTGGCTACATGCCTGGAGATTTTGAGCTAGGTTTGTATGTTACCTGTGTAGAAAAAATCAGCAAGTCACACAAGTTTTTAAGTACATTAAGCCTTTATTTTTAAAATAAACTAAACCTTTAAGTGTACATGATAACAGATTAATTTTACAATTATATTAACACCTGGACGTGTTCGTTTGTTTTTTTTAAAAAAACCTGACACCAGGGTAGAGTACAAATTAGAACTAAGGATTCTTTCTCCCACTCGCCAACCCATGTCGTCCCCAAATAAAATGATTATGAGCAGTCTTTTGTATTTCCTTCTAGAATATCTTTCTCTTCAAAATAATTCATTCAAATGAAATCGTGTTAGATACGCTATTTCACATAGTAATGTTCTTTGCATATCAGCATATGTAAATCGGGACATGCAAATCTACATCAAGGTTTCATAGGATCCAGACGATTGTATTCTGTTACTACAATGCGCTGTATTTAACTCATCCCTACCCACGGACACTTAGCTTGGCCCCAGATATTCAATATTATCAATCACGCTGCTCACACGGCTAACTAAATAAATTCCCAGAAGCGGACTCGCAGGGGTGAAGGGGTAGGTGTAATTATAAAT